>NC_056733.1:1256650716-1256711309 GCF_019279795.1 Protopterus annectens
CAGCTTTATTCAGTGTCATACCGCATACTTACAGGTGACCTATGCCTGACATACAAGACCATGTCCAGTCAGGATTTGGTGGACATGCTCCACTGCAAGCAATCCAAATCCACCAGAACCATGAGAGCTGAAGATTTGAACCTCAGCACATACATGTATAGGACATGCTGGAGGGACAGAGTCATAACTCAGAGGCATCTCACACTCTAGCAGAGTATCCCAGTTCATGTTAGACAGAGTCCCTCACTGACTCTCTTCAAGAGACATCTGGACAACTGCATATGAGACAGAGGCACAGACTAGACAGAGGCACAGTCATGTTATTCAATTACGTAAGGGGGTCATAATGTGTCACTACTAAGTCAGAGGCACAATATTCGGAATCTATTCTGTACACTTATTACCACTATAAGGGGTGTCAATAGCCACATCACTATGGCTAGGCATATACATGCACTAGGGCAGATAGCCTACTAGTAAACTATGACACTATGAAACTATGGTGTATGTGTAGGTATTGTCAGTCAAGCACTATGATGTGGTTTGGGGGGCTTGATATCTCCCTGTATTCCAACATTGTTTTGTCTATTCCTTCTAGCATGTCTAGGGATCAGTTGCTAGTGTCCTCTCCTGCTCAGCTGGTGAACCTGGGAATATTGAGGCAATGTTACAATTGCCTCATGTACACTAACAACCCTCTCCTTCTCCCATAAGACACACATACATGTGAGAGATGCAACTATATAGCCAAAGTGGAGGCTGAGCTCTCTCAACATAGGACTAGCAAGACCAGAGAGAAGGTGAAGGTAACCACACACATCACAAACCCAGTCTCACATAGCACTATCACAACATAAAATCATACACATACACACAAAGACATACTCGGAGGCTCTGATCAGAATTCTACCAAAACAGCAGCGGCCACCACAGCAGACACCCACACAACTGCCTCCACAGGGCACAGCACATGTAACACATAGACCACAGAGTCAGTGTGCCAAACAGTCACAGCCCTTAAGGCCAAACACAATGCCAGACACACTTGTCATAGGTGACTCCATAGTCAGACACACTGACGTCCCGCTCACCAGATCGAGTACAGAGGAGGTCACAGAAAGCTGCCTATCAGGCACTGGAATCCACCACATAATGCAAGCACTCAGGTCACTCAACTGCAAGTACAAGTCTGACCCAGTCATTATCCATGCTGGTGTGAACGACCTGAGATGTACCTCCCTGGACTACATGGAAAGAGACATAGAGGATCCCTCTGATTATGTAGGCCAGGCAGGTATGACCCTGACCTTGAGCAGTATCCTACCTTCACCAAGTATGATGCCACATAAACAGAGACAAGATGATCACCTGTAATAATTTGCTTAAACTATGGTGTCATTCAAAGGGGGTCCAATGTCTGTCTGCCTGGGATGACATGCTGGACAGGCCACGCTGATTTGCAAGGGACGGCTTGCACCTGTCACCCTGGGCTTCCGGATTTCGGCTGATGCTCTTGCCACCCCCATTGTGCCTTTTTTATGCAAGAATCAGATTCTACACCTACCACCCTAGAACACAGAAAAGGAAAGACACTAAGGGTAATACTGCTCAATGCCAGAGGTCTTCACCCTCAAGCTGCACACACTCAACACCCTTCTCAGTATGTAGCACATTGATGTCTGTGCTGTGCCTGAAACCTGGTTCACGGCTTCTGACAGCACCCCGGCACTATAGGGTGTTACCTCATATCATGCATTCCGGCACCAAAATCTGGACAACACCAAGAAAGGAGGGTATGTGTCCATATTCATCAAGGACACCCTCACCTCAAGGTTGGTGGCAACACACGATGCATCGGAGACCATCCAGGTGCCAGTAACCATAGGCAAGACTGCTCTGCAGTTTGTAGCATGTTACATGCCACCCTCTCAAACTCAGGTACCTCACACAGCTGTCCTGAAAACAGTGGAGGGGATAAATGTATCTCCAAACACCATCATACTGGGTGATTCCAACTATCCAAATATAGACTGGGATCACTAATCAAGCCCCAACACTCTAACCCAAAGGTTCCAAGAGTTCATACACTCAAATGCCATGGAACAACTGGTCACTATCCCCATAAGTGGAGACAACATACTAGAACTCATCATCACGAACATGGGGTCACACTGTTCGAATTCAGAAGTATACCCATCATTGGTGAGATCAGATCATGAACTAATCTCAGTGGGAGTCCACATCCCACCCACACCCCAGATAGGAAAACAAACAGTAAAGACCTTCTCAAATGCTGACTTCACATTTCTAAGGACTGGTGTGGTCTCTTTCAAGGCCCTCAAGCCAGCGGACACCATTACCCAAGCCGCTGCATCACTTACAAATGCCTTCTACCAGCACCTCCAGGACTGCATGGATCAGGCAATCCCAAACAAAACAAAGACTCTTTATACCACAGGCAAGCATCCAGTCTGGTGGTCACCAGCCATAAACAAGCTCTACAACAAAAGGAAGGAGCTACTACAAGATAGACCGAAATCCGTAGAAGGGAAGACACCCCTGCTCATTATGTGTAAAACACTGGGTTCCCCCATACAATCATCCAAGGCAAGTTTTGAGAGTAAACCCACTCAGGACTCAAGGGACAATCATGAGGCCTTTTTTACCTATGTTTGACACCTGGGAGGGAACTCCCAGATATGCTCAGAATTAGTTCGGAATGATGTAAATATCACTGAACCTACAGACATTGCCAACATACTGGCTGGCAGGTTCAGTGCGGATTTCTCCCCCCCCCCCCAAACTGGAGGGGTATCTACACCAGAGGATTGTAGCCCCCCAAACATCTCCAATGCTGGGGTGAGAACTGCTCTATCCAAGGCGGAAAACACTTTATCCATGGGACCAGATGGTGTCCCCAGTTGTGTGCTCCATGAACTCAATGAGGAATTTAGTTAGGGCAGCTGTTTAATCTTAGCCTCACCTCAGGATATGTGCCCAAGGAGTGGCATACGGCAATGGTAGACCCACTTCACAAAGGAGATGCCTCCACCAACCCCGGAAACTACCATCCCATCAGCTTGACAAACCTGGTCTGCTAAGCTATGGAGAGGATCATAATGGGAATAATAAATGAAGACATAGGGGACTTGCAGACGTTGGATCCACTCCAGTTTGGCTTTGTCAAGGGCAGATCATGCCTTTTAAACTTGGTTGACTTTTTCAAAACAGTCACCCAGGCCATTGACATGGGCAAGGCAGTCCACACAGCCTACCTTGACCTGGCAAAGGCTTTCAACACAATACCCCACTCAGGTATCATTGAAAACATCACCAGCTTAAATGTGAACCCATACATCACAGGATGGGTTGCAAACTGGCTAAGTGACAGAACACACAGGGTCAAAGTTGCTGGTGCCATGTCACACTCCAGAGCTGTCACAAGTGGTGTCCCACAGGGCTCAGTCCTTGGCCCACTTTTGTTCAGCATCTACTTTTCAGAAGTACAAGCAAACACAGGAGGATTATGGCTGACAAAGTTTGAAGATGACTGCAAACTGGGAACCATAGTTGGAAACCCATCTGACACAGACATCCTTCAGAAGGGTCTCATAGACACAGATAACTGGTGCCAGAGCCATGGCCTTACGTTAAACGCTAAACAATGCATAGTCATACCCTTCGGGAACAACAGGGTGACCCCTAGTTCCCATCTAGGTGGCAATCCTCTAAGCACAGAAGAGGTTATCAGGGACCTGGGCACCCAGGTTGACAGTAATATTTCGTTTGACACTCATGTTGCCAGAGTAGGCCTGGGGCAGTTCCTGCTATTAGGACAGAGGTGTGACCTGGTAGTGTCAGGGTGCTGATGTGGGCTTTGACCCTGTTTTCTATTACAGCACTGATATCTACATTCTCTATACTGTGTGCATTTACACTGCACGCATTTATACTTCTGGCATTGGGTAGCATTAAATCTAGGTTACTATCCCTTGTGGTACCTATGAGGTTGGTTTGTGTTTTTTGTGGGTTATGATTGGTGAGAATGGATGTTAGTCGGGTCCTCAGGTGTGCATATGGTACATGGTATTACATTACTTAACACATGGCATTCATGCCTCAGGTGGTGCTGCAGGGCTGCCTCTGTCAGATGCACATACTACACTCCCTGTAAGCAGGTTGTGTCATGTTAGGCATCCCTGTTACTATATGAGTGAGTCAGAGCGGGTATCAGTCCCAGTGTTCCTACTGACCAAGTGTATGTGCTATGCGTTGCCTCTTTGCCAAGGCCAGGGCATACTGGGCATGCCTCCTTCTGCCTACTGGGACAAGGTCAGGTTGTTCCTCATCCAAGTCACCCTCTGCCTGTGGTGGCCTTGGCAATGGTGGGGGGATGTTAGGCCCAGCCCTGTGCTGGTCCTGCTGCAGCTGTTTCCGCAGGATCATATTATGTAGCATAGCACATATCATAACCATTTGGGTACATGTAGTTGGTGTGTACTGCAAGGCACCACCAGATGTGTCCAGACACCGGAACCGTGACTTGAGCAGCCCAAACACACGCTCTATGACATTACGTGTTTGTGCGTGTGCCTCATTATGGCGTTCCTGTTCAGGTGTGTGTGCATTTCTGATGGGTGTCATCAGCCACGGCTCAAGTGCATAACCTGCATCCCCCACTAGGTGTCCGTGTGGGAAGTCCCCACTGGCAAATGATTGGTACAGCTGCGTCAGATGTCAGATGTGGGAATCGGGGTAGCTCCTAGGGCAGCCAGCACACACATTCATTATTATGCCCTGGGCATCACACATGACCTGGCAGTTGATGGAGGGGTATCCCTTGCGGTTAATGTAGACTCTACCCCGCTCACCAGCTGGTGCTTTGATGCATACGTGCGTGCAGTCTATTACACCCAGCACCTCAGGGTATCCCGCTATTTGCTGGAAGAGACGCATATTGCTGGCCACAACCTCACGGTCATTAGGGACATATATATGATCACCGACATGTGCTGACATGGCATCCAGGAACTGGTGCAGTACCCTAGAGGCTGATGCCTGTGATATCCCCATCATATCACCAGTTGGTCTCTGGAAGGTACCTGTTGCTAGTATTCTTAGGCCAACACATACCTTGGTTTCCACTGGGATGGGTTCCCCTCTGTTGGTTCTGTGTGTGAGATGTGGCCTGCACAGCTTAACAATCTGCTGCAGAAGGTCTCTGTCGACTCTGTAGCACCCTACTATCTCCAGCTCATGTAACCCATGGTAGGTGACCCTGGGCCTGTATACTCTTCTCCTTCTCCTCACTCTGGGTTGTCTGTCAGCATCTGCATTGTCACCACCCTCAGCAATTCGCCTTTGCCTGATTATAACAGCTATAGCAGCCCCTAGCATTTCTGCTCTGAGTTCAGCTTTTTTCAGTTTTCAAATCTGATAGCTTACTTTCTTGCTGTATCTCTTGTGAGAAACACCCTGCACTGCTCTTTGCAGTGTTTTAAGTGCTGGGTTGGGCTTCTAGTCTGCCTGCATAATTGCCTGCTTCCAATTGTTTCCACCAATTAACTCCAGAAGTATCCTCTGGCAGTTTCCGTGTATTTTGGTTGTTTCCTGTTTCCTCTCTGTTTCCTGAAGGGGAGCAATGTGCACACCAGCTTAAACACGCTCACAGTCACTTAAACGTGCGCACACATCCCTACACGGTGTTACACGTGCGCACACATCCTTACACGGTGTGAACTAGGCTGATTCATGTTAAATCGCGCGCACACTGTCTTACACACATTCACTCCCGCGCAAACCATTGTAAACAGTTTGCAACACGCTCCCATATGTTGAACCTGCCTTACACACGCGCGCATGCACATATTTCAAGAAACTTTGAGTGTAGGAATAGCGTAAACCTTCAATTTCTTGAGTTTCCTAGTGTTCTGTTGGGACACACCTCCCTCCCTGATGTCTGTCTGTCATCTGTCACCTTACATTGCCCTCCAATCTGATACATTTGTATCTATCCTTCCCCCCGTGATGTCACCTACCTCTTACTCTGTTCCTCCCCCTTCTCTAACTCTTACACTACTCAGAAAGTGCTCATTACCTATGTGGCAGTGTGATTCAGTATTGTAACCCTCATTTACATAGGATTGCCTAGTAATGACTAGTTACATGTCTTATACGGAGCTTCCCCCCCTTGACAACCACTAAACGGAGGCCATATTGTTTTTGGTCTGCAAGTCCCTCCATTGACATTCCATTTAATGCATAAATCCCACATTTGTGGGCTTATAAGCTTCGGTTTTCAGTTTTAGGTAGCGCACCCCGTTTGCGCGGGTGTGCGCTGCAGTTAAACATCATAATCACACAAAAAAAAAAAGTTATATAACATATTTTTGCAACACATTTTCATGCCAATGGCCACATATTTGGCCATTGGCATGCTTAATGAAACATATGCACCCTTTATTTAGAGCTGACATAGCTCCGTTTTAGATTTTGAAGAAATGTACTCAGTTGTCAGCTGAGTACATTTCTGCAGCTAACACGTCCATTACATGGACTGGTTTCAGCTTCGTGGATCACTCAAATACCTCATTTGCATATCTTTGAGCTGCAAATGAGGTATTGAGCATTTCCACGCCCAGTCCGTGTAAGAGACGTGTTAGATGTCTCTTACACGGAGGTTTGGGCTGTACCTGAATCGGGAGGCTTACACGGAGGCTTACACTACTCTTGAACTCCGTGTAAGCCTTCCTGAATCTGGCCCAGTAAGAATACAAACGGTAAAATATTATAACCGGATTGGTCAAGTTACAGGCATATGTGCCGAGTTGAGATCCCACCTTGTAGAATCTGAGGGTGTGGAATACAGGGGAAATCTCAGACATTTTTTCCTGTTCCAGAATTAATATTGCAACATTGTTCATGGGATGCAAACTCAAGATCACAGAGCGAACCAGACGTTGTCTCCATCCCAGAGTGTGTTTCAACCTCTACTTCTATTCCTGAAGATGTTGCAAATGCTTCCAAGGGTGAACATTCTGTAGAGATAGCTCCAGTTGCTAAACTCAGTTCCCAGTTTTATGTCACATGATGTGGTCGAATATCCAGGCCCAGTGTGAAATATGCAACAACATGGACATAACTGTATACATGTACCTAATCTTACATAATTGCATGACAAAGAACTACTTGTAATATCTGCATGCCAAATAGATTCATAATGTTGCATGATTTATTTCTCAAAGAGGGAGAATGCTGATTAGAGTGTATGTGCTGTGTCTTTAAGAAGTGTATCAAGGACTGAGTGGGCACATATAAATACCAGGGAAGTGCTATTCTCAGTGCCATTTTGAGAGCACAGCCAAAGAGTGAGCATTTATGATTGCAGTAGTTAGTTTGTATATAAGTTACTTAAGTTAAAGTCAATAAACTTCTGTCATGATGTGCTTGTATATAGTAAAGCTGCTTGAACAGAACCCACAAAGACTCTTCTATTGTGCCTTAATAGGAGAGCGGGAGACATGATCACATCTGCACGGAGGAGAGCAGCTACAGTGGGCCATGAAAAGATGGGTACCTGGGGTGGGCCTGCTAGGGAACCACCACTAAAACCCAATGAAGAGTTCTTGGTCAATATCAGGGATCCAAACAGCTCACAGGAGAGTGTAGTACAGCATGCCCTGGATGTGGGAGCAACAATGTCAGAGACAGCAAGCACGTCCCAGGAGGAGCTTCCAGGTAGGCTTTGCTATTGCAAACGTTGAATACTGTTGTATAGTTAAACAACTGAAATCAATACATTATTTCTGTATCACATGCAATTTTTATAGGGGTGGGAATAAAGATTGGTACAGTTATTAGCTTAGGTTTGAGTTGACAGCCACGTCCTTGTCGACAGTATAGTTAACAGACATATAAATGGGTACAAGTATTACCACCTGTGTTACTTTTAATTGTGATGATGTTGCCCTTTCCTCTTGCTTAACTTCTTCCAGGCCCATCAAGCTTACAGAAGAGATTCTCATCTGCAGATGAAAAACCACACATTTTTATGTCAGTACTGATGAGCAATTGAAAGAAATATTTTAGTGGGTGCTGTTGATGTCAGGCCTGTTGTGTGTATTTCTGTAGTGTCTGTAATAGTGGCACCATACCTCTCAACCATACTGAATCTATCGGATTTTACCAGTTTTGAGGTCCAAATAATGGGGTGCCACGATTTCCGAGTGGCACCCCTTAATTTCCGAATTTCCCGGCTTTATTTAAAAAAAAAAATTTTTTCATCTTTTTTGGACTGACGTCATCACACGTTGATGTCAGCTTCATGAGCAGCCTGCAAGCCTGTCGGAATTCAGCTGAGGGCTGCTCTGGGCTGAGTGAGTTAAAGTTTGTTTACTCGTCACTCACGTCTCGCACACTGAGCAGAAACCTGCTGTAACCGTTAGGATAGGGACGGACAGAGACAGTATGTTTTTTTTTTTTATTTAAAGTAAGTGTGGTATACATTACTTCCCTGGCACTGACTTACATAATTCATTTAGTGTAGAAGGCAGGAGTCAGGACTTGACTCGTAAAACAGCAGAGCAGCAGAACAAGTCTGCTTTAACGGACTCGGAGCTGTGTAATGGTGAATCCCTGGTCTAAAGGTCAGTCATGAAAAATGTTTTTCTTCAACTGCTGCTTCTTCCCTCGGCTCCTCCAGCAGGTAGATAAAATTAAATAAACATAATCTGTAAAGTTGAAAGATAAAAAAACATGAAAATGTTCTGAGCCCAGAGTAGACTTGTCTCATAGTAGTATACTAATATTACATGAAATTAAATGATCGTTTTTCCATTGCTTGCAAGACCAGCGGTTACACATTTTATAGATATAGCTCCATGTGAAGGATTTTCTCCCTGGTCTTCTTCTGAAGATAGACTTGAGCTAGCTGGACAAGATAGTTATTTAAGAGTTCTTAGTCTTCACACGACTTTCATGAAGTCTACACTTCTTGGCAGACAGTACAAGCACTCAAGAAAAAACATTTTACAAAGTACTCATGCAAGCACAGAGAATGAAGTCATTTCAGATTATTCCAGGCACCAAGTGTTGAATGACAGTAAATTAGGTGGAAACATTCTTAACTGCCACCAGGTTTACATCTTGCTGTAAATGGCTCCTTTAAAACAAGAAGCAGATGTGCTACAATGGACAGTACTTTCTACACTAAATAAATTCTCAAAATTAACTATCTTGTGTCATTTTCCTTTCCACAACAAACTAGGCTAAATATGCATTTCACCTTCCATTAAATAAGAAGCAAGGCAGAGTATGCTTTATGTACTAGTAATGCACCATCAGGACATTCAGATAATGAAAAATAATATGGTGCTGTACAGCAACATGCCTCACTGCCACACAAATTAAATACCTCTATGCTTTTTAACTTTAATCAGGAAGTCTACTGGATTTGTTCCCAACAGTCACATTCAGTCCACTTTTCTATTCCGATTTAGTAGCATCTCTGAATTCTGTGTGGCGTGTGTCTGGGAGTGCAGCAAATGCCAATAAAACCATGAAAGGTGCACTGAAAGCGACACGATAAAGCCACGGACGAAGGCAACCAGTATATGTAACATTTTATTAAAGAAAACTTCACACTAAAAACACTCCATCTCCATTAACGCTGTTTGAAAATCTGTTTTCGTTTCATCACACTTCATCAAATGTTGGTTAGAGTGAAAGACAGCCCTTTTATCAGGGGCGGCTCGTGGCGCCGGACTGCAGCCCCCTCAGCTAAAAAAAAGAAAAAGTACCTTTTTGTGTGACAGCACACTATTATTATTTTGGTTTAAACTTTACTTAAAAATTACTTTGTTGGTCTCTGAGTCCACGACTCGGCAAGTACGCGCATGCGCACTTTAACCACCTTGGGTTGTGGCAGTCCATTTTAAATAAAGATTTTTTTTGTTTTTGTTTTTATTGCAGCCCGGTGGGCTGATTAAGGCATCATCGTGATGCCCAGCAGTCTATGTGGTTCCAAACTGCATAGAATTGGAAGGGGCTCGGACTGAGATGTCCGCAGGCATGTACATGACATGTTTGCTGGGCTAAATGCTGCCGATTGATTGTCGCTTTCTTCCCGGGCTTTA
Organism: Protopterus annectens; assembly: GCF_019279795.1. Classification (NCBI taxonomy): domain Eukaryota; kingdom Metazoa; phylum Chordata; order Ceratodontiformes; family Protopteridae; genus Protopterus; species Protopterus annectens. The sequence continues at coordinate 1,256,660,850 of NC_056733.1, forward strand.
TGTGCTGGGAAAAGAGTGAGAATCAAACAGTCAGTAAGTCAGTTGTGGATTGATTCGATCGTGACTGAGTCAATCACACAGGAAGGATTTAAATTAAAGCCATTGGATTTTTATTTATTTATTTTTTTTGGGCGGCCTATATTTTACTGAAGAAAGAAGAAGAACTGAAGAAAGAAGAAGAAGAACTGAAGAAAGAAAAGAAGTAGTAGAAGAAGAAAGAAGTTAGAAGAAGAAGAACAGAGTGAAGGTGCAGAAGTATACCAAGTAAGTAGGAAGGGTAAGCTAAGGGTAAGCCAAACGGCAGGGTCAGTGCAATAAAAGTAAGGTAGCAGCGTATGCAGTAAGTAGAGAAATGAGCAGACTAGTTGGCCCTGTAGTCCCTTCTGGCCATCATTCTCTTTTTCTGTGGTTCATTGCCACTGATTAACAGCTTACTGTTTTAAACAGTTTATTTAAAAGCTGTTCTTATATCCTCTAACTTCTTTTCTTCAAGAGCATTTAAGCCCTACCTTACTAACACTGTTCAGTTTCTTTTTATGTTGTTTTCATATGACTTTTGATGTAGGCATGGAAGTATTTTTATTATCTGCATTTGAACTGCATCTGTTCAATTTATATCATTCTGTAGATGGTGTCCCTAGAGTTGTACTTAGCAATCTGCCCTCAAAAACTGTCTGCAGAGTAAAAATTTTAAAAGCATAAAAGCAATCCTGGAAATTGACACCTAGATAATTAACTGCCAGAAACTGTCACTTACTTTCAAAGTCCTCAGTACTACTCATTTTCTTGAAAGCTGGCATACCTCTCCAATAATGTCATCACCAATTATTTAAAAAAATATGGATCATAAGTAGTCTATAGCAGAGGATGCTTCTTTACATTGTTACTAATAACATTCATTATTCTGATGTCTGTGTTGGTTTCTGTACTATTTATTTAATTAGCATGAGCCTTTAGTTAACAAGTGTTGTATGATTCATGACAGCCGATGATGTTGGCAAACTGAGTTCAATACAAAACTGTAAACAAACAAAAAACGGATAGAAAACACTTCAGAGATGAGGAGACAAGCTGAGAGACTGTTACAGAATGATAAAGCACTGACAGTATCATAGCTGTCTCGGTTTAGTTAGCATTCTGGGTACTGGATCAGCTGACTAGAGAAGGATGGGGTCAAGAAACCAGTGCTGGTTCACTCTTCTTGGTGCTGGGAGAGGAAAGGACCTTCCTTTATCTCACTAAGATCCTCAGTCTAGAAATAACCACAAGGTCACTTCATACACACAGAAACTGACAAGTATAAGCGCAGTCAATGTGTGCTTTAGTCAGGTTGGGCATCAGGCTGTGTGGAAGCAAACAAATTCACTGGACTTTAAGCTGTAGACACTGCACTGCACTTTCAAATCAATAGACAGTGGCCTGTAGAATCACTGCAAACATCTGCTCTCTCCATGTAGGACAATAGCTCTGATCCCTAGTTTTCAGCTCACCAGGATAAGAATTGGAATGAATGGTCCTATAGGGGAACAAGATAGGAGAATAAGGAACAAAATTAAGGCAGAACATGCGGTATTCACTGGGCTTGCTTGGTCAGGTAGGTGAATGTGATCTGATCTGTTCCTCATAATATCTGTGGTTTCTAAATAGTGCAATGCTTGATATTTGATGGTGCAGTGGTAGCATTGTTGCCTCACAGCTGCAGATTTTCAGGTTTGATTCTTGGCTGGGGTGCCTTCTGTGTGGGGTCTGCATCTTCTCCCTGTGTTTGTGTGGGTTTGCTTTTGTGTCCTCCCATGTTACAAAGACATATCTGCACTATTTCTTCCTGGGCCTCTGCTGAAAATAATTTTTTTTATTCCAAGTCAGATTGTCCTGAATAACAAATGTTAAATAAAATTGACAGGCATTTGAATTTCAGACTTCAGGTTTCTGAATGTTTAGTTCCTTGCATATTTGTTGGCGCAGTGGTAGCATTATTGCTTTGCAGCTATAGGTTTTCTGGTTTGATTCTTGGCTGGGGTTCCTTCTGTGTGGAGTCTGCATTTCATCCCTGTGTTTGTGTGGATTTGCTCTGGTGTCTTGCCATTTACAAAGACATGTGTTTGCAGTATTTCTCCCTGGGCCTCTGCTGAAAATTGTTTTTGTTCCATCAGAAGTAAAATTGATATTGAATTTCAGACTTCATATTCTTCAGAAAATACATATTAACACAACCTTTTACACAACCTTTTATTCTAGCAATTTTCTAAGATGAATATGTGAAATGTGTCCTTATTTTTGGGACTGTATTACCTCATTATTGGCTTTGTCCAGTTTTTTTGTGCTAAGGTTGACAGCTATGGCAAGAACTGAATTCACTGAATATGTTTAAGGGCTGTATTCCTTCATTACTGGGTTTGTCCAGGTGTTTTGTGCTAAGAGGTTGATGGCTATGGTGAGAACTGAATTCATTAAATGATAACCATTTAAGTTTCAGTCCTCCTCGCTTTCAAAAAGCAGCCGATTTGGTGTAGTTGTATGTTGCTCTGACTGTTTTGCACAGGGACCTTGGCAGTAAAATGTATGGTGGTAACGCAGCATTTTTCTTTCACAAAGCAGGTGATTTGGCATAGTGGTATGTTGCACTGAGTCTTTTGCACAGGGACCTTGGCAGTAAAATGTATGGTGGTAACACAGCATTTTATTCTAGCAACTTTCCAAGATTATACAAGCAATGTTTAATGTGTCCCTGGTTTTTGGCCTTTTGACCCCCCCCCCAATAAATTTGGCTTTTTCCAGATTTCTTGTGCTGTGAAGTTGAAATGCAGTTGAGTATTGAGTAGATTTTACAAGGAGCTGAGAGCTGCAGGGGAAGAGAAGTTTAGTGCTGCTTATACTAAGTCAGCTTGCATTGTTAATAGCATAACAGGTTGTGTATGTGCTTTTGATGCAGAAGGTTGTTGGTTCTACTCCCACAAGGGGTAAATGCTGCTGTACTTAAAACGTTAAGATACTAACTACAAGCCTGTTATCAGCTTGCCATCTATTTCCTATTGCAATATTACTAGCTTATCATTTTTAATGTAATATAGGCAATTTATTCCTCAGGGGCATCAGACACTTTATTTTTCGATTAAACCATGAAATATAAAGGTGTTTGCTAGCAGCAACCTCTTCATTAGTTACAGATTTATTTAATGTGGAATTATTTAGATGACTTTTTTACTTCGGAGATTGTGCATATTTACTGATAATGGTGGACTGTAGAATTGTGCATATTTACTGATAATGGTGGACTGTAGAATTGTGCATATTTACTGATAATGGTGGACTGTAGAAGTTTGAGTAGACTTATGATGGAAATGTTCTGAACTGGGCAGTTTTGTCATTATTGGTGCATGCATTTTGTTTCATTGTTTACTGGAAAAATGTTCAAAACAATAGGAAGGTGTATCAAAGAGCACATGTATGTTTCATATGCAAGGAGCCTATGATTTGAAAACAGCCCAGAATTAATCTTTATCTGCCACTGGTAAAATGTATTTTCTTTGAATGTGGGTTTCAATGCTGTTTCAATGAATGTGAGTTTCAAGGGCAGAGAAGTTTTAATGCTAAGTTTGTTTAGCAGATGTCTTAGTGTTTGTGCTGTAAAATGCAAAATAAAACTTTCAAATAAAGTCAAAATCATCATAGAAGTAAATCAGTATGCACATTAGTGTTTATGGTAAATGGAGTGAAATAGCCAATTAATGTATCATTGGAATGGCTGCAGGGGGATGCTCCATGATTTTGTGAGGGGGAAGGGCGGCAAACTTAAAGACAGCCCCAGCTGAACTATACCTCCCAACTGTCCAGATTTTCAAAGAATGAATAGATTTTTGCTTCTTATTTTTGGTTTGTTCCTCATAAAATTTGTGGTTTTCTGGCAAAATCATTTAGGAATTAAGTCACTAAATAATGGCACACTGAGTTTCAGACTTCATAACCTTCAGAAAAATGCATGCTAAAGTAAGACCTGTTCTATCAACTGTCTCAGCTTCTTATACAAGAGCAATTTTTAGTACTGTTTATATGTTCCCCCAATATATTTGGCCTTGTCCAGATTTATTGCATTAACAGGTTGAGAAGTACATGCAAATAAATTGCTTTATAGAATTAGGCATAGCCAAACCTCTCAACTGTCTCTGATTTTGGCTCAAAATGTTGCTCTTCCCCTAATAATCCCTCCGCAAAATAGCAATTTTGGAAGAAAACATGGAGGGTTTACAATTAAGAAATAACTGTAATAATCAGAGTTATAGATTACTTTTATTTCAGAAATGCATGTAGAGTCTTTTATTTTGTCAGCTACTCAAGTTAACAATACTAATATTAAAGTGTCCCTTCTTTGACAGGTTCCCAGCTGTATTGTGTGGCTATTTTATATTTTTACATCACATCTTTGGTTCATTTTTCATAAAATTGTGTGTTTTTTAGCAAATTAGTGACAAATCATTAAAGACTGAAGTTAGAAAATAATGACAGGCATTTGAGTTTTAGATTTCATACCATTCAGAAAATTCATACTAATGCAAGACCTATTCTATTATCGTTCTAAGTTTATAAGAGCAATATTTAAAAAAATGTCCTTATTTTTGGGCCCTTGTCTCACTTCTTTGTATGGCTTTGTCCAGATTTCTTGCTCTGAGGTTGTGAGTTATGACAAATGTGTCAGGGCCATCACAGTCAGCCAGAGACATTTCAAATTGTGACATACTTGTTGCACCCCACTCCCCCATGTAGTGACTCTGGATGTGTCGAAGCAAGGCAAGGAGTAGTTATGCAATGTAAATGTGCAGAGTATCCCCACCCCCATCCAAGGTAGATACAAGTACTAGAGTGGCTTTTCATCTGTCCTTGATTTTTGCAGAGTGGTCTGGTTTCTGTCATATTTTTTGTACTGTTGATTTATGCTTATTACTCAAAGTGCCTGTTGCTCTTTGTTTAAGTAGCAATACTTTAATGACCATCATGTAAGCTTGGCTGAGATCGTAAGATGCAAGTAAGCTTTAATAAGCATACTGTTAAAGAATTGCCAACATTGAAAGCCTTTCTGTTGTTGCCATGTAGAGAATACTTAACTAGTTAATGTATAAGCATCAGGCCTCAGGTATTGAAATGCATATGATAGTATTTGTAATAAAGGACAGGATTACATTATTTTAAGAAGCTCATTACACTTGGAGACTTCCAGTCATCTCTGCAGGCTTTACCCGTAAAACTAAACAGAATGCCAATCGTGTGGTCCATAACCTGTACAGTAATCCTTTTAAGCAATGTATCTTGAGCTTATTTCTTGTTTGCTTTTCGTTTTTGACTTTGATCATGTTTTCCCCATGAAACAAGTAGATAGTTGTCAGGCAGCAGGTCTTTTTTTGGATAAGAAACATTTTTACAAGTGGGGACATCAGAGATTTCTACTTTCAGCATGTTACTTGGTACTTTAATAAAGCTGAATATAAATTATAATTAGAACTGCAGTGCAAGAAGTGGTTTGAGTTGAGTGCTGCTTGTTTTTCTTATACTTGATTTTGACTGGTATTCCTTTAATGTATTTAAAAAGTAATCTATTTTTTTCATGCCTCACAACCTTTCTGTTTCCATCTAGATATTAAGTAAGCTGTCATGCAGTCAATGCATTGAAATATTTTTATTCTTCTGCACTTCATTTTGTCTTGATTGGACTCTCATAATGATGGTTTGGCACCCAGGGCAGTGTATTTAGTTAGTTTTTGTGGTTTTGAGCATAGCTCCTCCCCTTTCTAGTTGGCTGCACCCCTTCCCATTGACCCCACCCATTCAGCTGTCTCCTGCAGCCCCCCTTTGATTTGAAGTCACCAGCCACCACTGCCTTTTATATACAATCAAACAATGAGATACACCACGAGCTGAAGGGAATTGGCAGCTGCCCCCAGGCATCTGGCCAGCAAAAGTTTACAGCACCAAGAAATACTCCCAAGTTATTAGAAGTAATAAATATCATCACATACTGAACTTACTAAACAAAAGTTTAAGTGTTAAAAAGCAGCATAACAAAAAACTTAACAGTTGAAACTAGAAAACAGTGAAATACTCATTATAATTGTGCAGTGCAGTAAACAAAGACCCTTTTACCTTGTAAAAACAGCCAGAGATGGGGATATTGACTGACAGAAATGCATCCATTTTTCAACCAGTTGTGTAATTAGTGTAGAAATGGAACAAGCCCAAAGGCAAGGCTGTCCAGGAAAAAAAAAACACTCAATTTAATAGTAAAATAGCAATTTGCTACATTGGTTGCTGCTTGTGACTCATTTAGTGGCAAATTAATGTTATAAAAACACTGAAATTATATGGAAGCATGTTGCACCAGCAGACACTAATGAACAGTGTCTGTTACTTATTTTATTTTTGTATGCCAATCATTAGCGGACCAGAGTTCCGCTGTGGTGACCCCTAACCGGGAAAAGCCGAAAGACACAACAACAACAACAACAACAACAACATTGGGAGACTATATTTTAAATTCAGTTTGCATTAATTAAAGTAATTTTCTGCTCTCTCAAGTGCAGCTGCAGCAACAGGGACAGTTTCTAAGTGTGCCTTTGACTATCACATTTATGAGAGACTGCAGAAAAAACGTATTTCCAAATCTGCCATGGGGCAGGGCTTCACCTTAAAACCTTAATTCATGCTGCTTTGTTTTTCCTTCCTACCTCAGACTGTCATGCAGTCTTTAATAATAAAAAAGAAATAAGCAACTGAAACAATCTACAATAGAGCACTGAATTCAAAGTGAATATATTTTTTGACACGTATTTGCTTTATCTTTATTTATATGCTGCATGTGTAAAAGAATGTGGAGGGATATTAACACTACAAGAAGCATTTATGTAGATGAATATGGTGTAGAATAATCACATCAGGGCTAAGGGTTAGACTTTGCAGTTTGCCAGCCATGCACAGACATTCTAAATCTCTTTGTTAGATTTCTGACAGGAATTAATGCACTGTTTGCTAATCTATGCAGCACTGCTTTCTAGATGGTTTCTCTCTCTCTCTAGATTTTTGCAGTGACTTTGCACTGTCTGTTCCTGAGAACAAATGCAGCTGTTATGTCAGGTTGTCTCAATCTGTTTTGTGGGTTTACTGTGGCTGATAGATGATTTAAAGATGAAACAAAAGCTTAAATTTTACCTTCAGATGTGTTGCTTTAAGTTCAGTAGTTACAGAAAACTTTTAAAGCGCTAGGTAGCACATATAGTTCTGAAAGGCTGTAGGATTAGAAGCAAAATGTTTTAACATGACAAGCTGACTTTGATAAACATTGGGTAATGTAATGTGTAAGCCATCAGTACAGATCCATATGTCATACAAAAGCTATACAGAATGAGGTAACTATATGCCAAGTCCCAAAAAGGAAAAATGCTTAGTTAATAAGCAATTGTTGTGTTTAATAAGCAATCATCATAGTTAATTGCTTTTTTTGTTTTTTACACAAGTTCAAAGTTTGATGAAATTTTAAATGTTAGCATAAATAAAACACTATTGTTCTGGTTAATATTTCATGTTTAATATTTTGTCTGTTGTTCTTCAATTTGCTTTTGAATGCTAGTATCCCACAATCCCACTGGAGTGGGTGGGGTTGCATAATTATGTATGCAAATTTTATGTTATTCAGCGCACAGATTTGTACCTTTTTTTTCACAGACCTTTGTCCAGATTTTTGATGTTTCCAGGTTGAGAGGTATGATTGGCACCACTGTTAGCTTGTTTGCATATACTGGAATACAGTAGTGTAGGTATTAATATTCTCCTGTATTCCTTGCATTTTATCACAGGTGATCATGAACAGTGAAAGCGTGGGCCCTCTGCCACCTGATGTCAGTGTATCATCAGACTCTGATGATGATGGTGGCCAAACTTAGGCACAGTCAGGGGATGCAGAGGTTGAAGATGACATTGAAGTTGACATACAACCATTCTCTGCAATTCCATCAGACACAGCCAGTAGGCCTACCCCTATCCATTCCAGTGACACCACAGATATTGGACAGGTGGAGGGTGAGGGCATTGATCAGGTATTTGTGGTTACGGCATCTTCAGAGCCTATGCAGCCTGTCTGTAGCCAAAGTGTAGGTGAGGTTCCACGCAGGAAGGTTGATAGGGGACTCGGAGTGGGCCTGCTGTCCTTCCTCCACCTGATGCAGGTGTCTCTTCTCATGCCACTCAATGTATGTTTAGGGCCATTATGGAGGTACAGGCATGTTCCCATAGGTGCTCCAGAGAAATGTTAAGGGTTCTAGATGTGGCTCAGGCTGACACGCATGACTTCCTCCACCATGTTGCTGATTCAATAGATCGGATGAATGACACATTGGACTGAGGGGTGTTTGTGATGGAATGTCTGCTGGGAGAGGAATGGCATCCTTATGGGCATAGATCAGCCACATTATCTACTGTCAGCCAATTTGGCCAAGCCTGATCACTCTCCCATAGTGGCAGTACTTCTACTGCACCATTAGTGAGTGTACTGTCCACACCCAGATGTGGCAGGCCATGGGGTCGTGGTCCTGGGCATCCCCATGAAGGGAGCTCATTCAGCAGATATCAGTCACCTTCAGGAAGCAGCAGTGCATTTGACCATAGGTGTTCACATGGACATGGCAGTGCAACTCCTGGCAGAACCAGTTCTTATGGTTGGGGATGACAACAATGAACTGCCACCTCTACCATGCACAGCTCACACCTGTCCAACATACCAAGTTGGAGAGCCAGCACAGACCTTGGCAGTGTCCATGCAGACTCTTACACATCAGTTTCACCTGTAGGACCCCTACAGCCACACACAACAGTTACATGGTTCAGCCATGGAGCTTCAAATTCATTTTGTCTCACTGGCCATTTGCTGGTTTATCCAGATGTCTGCCAGCTTCTCTTTCGTACTCACACACACTCACTGACATTTGGAGTCAGCTTAGGCCTCCTGCTCCCTCTCACAACACACTGTACCATATCCCTGTTTTCTATCTTTTCGATTCAGGGATACATACACTTTGTGTTTTATGCTCAGGGTGCATATCTGACTTAAAGTGTTTACTATATCTGCATTTGTGGTGTTGAACTGGTAATTTTACCTTTGACGTATATTGACCATGGAATGTTGCACAACTGATAACATCAAAATTTCCCAACTTAATTGTGAATGACCTAGTGAGGGTTGTGAAGTCAGAAACTGCAAAGTGTATAATTACTTTCTAACTTGTCTCTTTAATGAATTTCTATTACAAATGTATGGTTCTAATCTGGGTCATGCAGTGACTATCATTACTTTTCAGGGGTATGATTATGTGAATCTTTGATGCCTCAGGTCTACTACTTAATAATGAACACATATATGTCACACAGATCTCTGCTGTCACATTTTAAGATCATTTAAGTTCCAGTCTCCCACTTGTTACTTGCTTACAATACCAATTAGTGTGATACAAGGATATGACACTAATTTATAATATTACACAATACACTCCAGGTTAGATAAGTACTTTGTAAAAGCAGAAGTTGACACAGTTGTAGTTCAGGGCTGACTCTGTCTAATGCAAGCAATATACAGCAAATACATGGGGAGGTAAAGGTTGTGTGAGTTGCCTAGCATCAATGTTACTATATGTATGTGTGTACAGGAAGGTTTTAGGCCCCTAGGTGGTGAATGAGTGTTCTTTGTGTTGTCTCTTAGCCAATGCAAGGGCATACTGAGCACACCTATGTCTTCCTACACCCATGGCAACTGGTGGTTCCCACACTGACTCCCCATCTGCCTGTGGTTGTGGTGACTTTAGCATTGGTGCTGGGATGTATGCCCCTTCCCCTTGCTGATCCTGGTGAAGCTGTGTCCTCAGGATGATGTTGTGTAGCATGGCAGATACTGTGAATATTTCTGTACATGGCCATGTATTGTACTGCAGGGTTCCTCTAGATGTATCTAGGCACCTGGACCGTGACTTCAGCATCCCAAACACACACACTATGATATTTCTGGTTTGAACATGTGCCACATTATAGTATTCTTTGGTGGGTGGGTGTACATTTCTGATGGGTGTCATCAGCCATGGTTCCAGTGCATAGCCTGCATCCTGTGGGATATCCCTCCCAGCAAATATCTGGTACAGTTGGGAGGTGTACCAGATATATGTGTTGCGGTAACTGCCAAGGTTGCCAGCACACACATTCAAGACGATTCCCCTGGCATTACACAAGATTTGGCAGTTGACAGAGTGATAGCCCTTTCTGTTAATGTAGAGTCTACCCTGTTCCCCAGGTGGTGCCTTCATTTCTATATGTGTGCAATCTATGGCACCCAGTACTTCAGGCTAATGTGCTACATGATAGAACTCCCACATATTTCTGTCCCTCTCCTCAGAACTAGGGCAAATATATGTGGTCACTGGCATGTGGGAGCATAGCATTCAGGAAGCGGTGAAGGATCCTGGATGCTGAAGCCTGTGACACCCCCAGCATGTCTCCTGTTGATCTCTGAAAGGTACCTGTAGCTAAAATTCTAAGGGCTACACATACCTTTGTCTTTACCGTGATGGGTTCCCCTCAGTTGGCTCTGACTCTGAGATGAGGATGGCAGAGATCTCAGCATTTCTGTAGTGTGTCCCTGTCCACCGTGTAGTGCTCTACAATTTCCACATAATGTAGGGTGTGAAAAGTCAAACAGGGCCTGAAAACTCTTCTTCTTCTCAGCCTAGACCTATTACCAGCAGCAGCAGCATTGGCTTCAGCCTGTAGCACATAAAAATGAATTAAAGCAGCAGCAGCCCCTAACATTCTGTCCATGTAGACTCCTTTCCGTGGCTGTATTCCAAAAGTTTTGGAATTTGCAAGGAAAACCACCACAAAGTCTACACAGATGCTTTGTAGCTTGTTGAATAGCTCCACCAGGTTAGATTGGTTAATTAGCATGTAATTCAGCTGCTTATGTTGTAATTAGCAGACCCCAGTGTTCAATTTGTTTGCACAGGGGTGTGCACCTCTACACAGCACTTACTGAATCTAATAATGTGCATATGGTGAAAAATGACCATGCAGGCTTTATTGAATCCTGGGGTAAGACTTTTTATGGACAGGCATTCTGTTTTCGTGCTTCGGTTCTGTTACACAAGAGCCTCTCATGCTTTGCTTACTGCTGAAAGTGATTTTCAGCATCTAAGATAGGATGATTACCTTGTTTATGCATATGTGAATGTGTGCATTTATTTATCTAACTGCTTATACATCTTTGAAAGTCTAGTGTCTGTCTGACTGTCTGCATTTGTACGTCCATCTACTGAATTTTCTCTTGATTATATTTCATTAGTTGCCTCAGAATGCTTAGCTAGCAAGTTTAACTTTCAGTAGAGACTCAAGCGGAAAAGTTCCAAGGCACAGTGCAAATATATAAATTTATTTATTTTTATTTATTTACATTTGTTGACCAGGAAAGTCCGACTGGACACAGGTCCATTTTCAGCAGAGGCCCGGGGAGAAAAGCTCCACATTAAGTATTACTTACATTATACAGTTAAAAAACATAGCATTTAAAATATAGACATTAGTCCATCTGAAGACATAAGACAAGAATAACTCTGTGTCTGACATATAAGGCATACTCTTATCCACTGATGGATTTACTGCACATCAGCAAGTGAGATGGAAATAAACATCAACAATATATGTGGATAAAAATATAAAATAAAGTAATTATAATAGGAATGTGGAAAGAGAATGTTGTTGTGTCTTTCGGCTCTTCACGGTTAGGGGTCGCCACAGCGGAACTCCGGTCTGCTAATGATTGGCAGTGGATTTTTACGTGCCAAGTTGCCAGCCCTGACACACAACCTTCAACAAAGGTATGCCCATTCACGCATGCCTCCACACAGATGACGCTCTAGCTGAGAATCGAACAGGACAACATCTTATTGTGAGGCGACAACGCTACCACAGCACCACGAGAATCATCTGGCATAATGCATACATACATACATACATACATACATACATACATAGTAAGCATACATAAAGTCAACATTCAGGTCATTTCACTTGTAAAACAGATAACATCTATGTATAATATAGACTTACTGCATTATGTCAAATGCTCAATAATTTAACATAAGCAACTGTTTTTGGCTGGACTGCCTTTGTGTTGAGTCTGCATGTCCTCACTATATCTGCGTTGCTTATCTTTGGCTACTGTAGTTTATTCCCACATCAAAATTTAGCTATATATGAAGTTGAGTTCCACTAATTTGTTCTTAGGCATGCAAGATGAGTAAGTGAATGAGTGAATGTGCATTTGTGTTAGAGTGTGAGGAACATACAAGCTCTGTAACCTCTATCTAATTTTGATTGGTCTTCACTGATCTGCTTTGGCTTTCCAAACCAGATTACCCAAAGAACAGTTGCCACCCCACAGTCCCACTGCCCTATGAGACCACTGCTTTTGAAAAGGATGTGTTTCCATGTTTAAAGTTTTTCTGCTGGAAGGGGCTGTCTCTCTTATGCCTGTGATTCTGCACACTCAGATCTCTTACTGTACTATGTTTGGGATCACAGGGCTGAAGAAAATTTATGAGTGACTGTAGAAAACCACTTGCTATAATGTACATTTACATTTGTAACAAATGTTTTGCTACAATTCAGTCTAAATCATAAGTAGAGAGTAACTTAACTTAGATAACAGACAGAGGAAGAAGAACAGACCTGGTTTGGGGCACCAGAACGTTTTCCCCTCTTCACCATAGATTTGAACTATAATGGAGTTTGGTAGTGGCTTATTTACAATGAGTATTATAGAGGCATGAGAGAAATGAGCCTGTCCAGGATTTTCACACTAGCAGACTGTGTCATTTTGTTGTCCGCATATGTCATTTGGCAAATGTTTTACCGGATGCCCATCCTGACGTAACCCTCCTCATTTATCTGGGCTTGGAACCGGCACAAAGAAATGCACTGGCTTATTCATCCCCAGTGGTACAAAAGTGGAGGAAGATGCAGACAGGTGGACTATATCCTATGTAGGAGGGCCAGTCTGAAGGAGAGGGGAGACTGTAAAGGGGTGGCAGGGCAAAGTGTAGTTAGGCAGCATAGGATGGTGATCTGTAGGATGACATTGGTGATAATGAAGAGCAGGAGGAGTGTGACGGCAGTGCCAAGGATCAAATGGTGGAAGTTGAAACATGGTGATTGTGAGGTAAAGTTAAGGGAAGAGTTAAGACAGGCAGTGGGTGACAGTGAAGAGTTACCAAATAGCTGGGTAACTACATCAGAGCTGGTACGAGAGACAGCTAGAAAGGTGCTTGGCGTGACATCTGAAAAGAGGAAGGAGGACAAGGAGACCCGATGGCAGAACAAGGAAATACAGGAGAGTCTACAGAGAAAGAAGTTGTTGAAGAAGAAGAGGGATTGTGAGAGAGTTGAAGAAAGTAGACAGGAGTATAAGGAGATGAGGCATATGATGAAGAGAGAGGTGGCGAAGGCTAAGGATAAGGCATATGAAGAGTTGTATGAAAGGTTGGATACTAAGGAGGGAGAAAAGGACCTGTACCGATTAGCTATACAGAGGGACCGAGCTGGGAAAGGTATGCAGCAGGTAAGGGTGATAAAGAATAATGAAGGAAATGTATTTACAAGTGAGAAGAGTGTGTTGAGCAGATGGAAATAGTACTTTGAGGGGCTGATGAATGAAGAGAATGAGAGATAAAGGAGGCTGGATGATGTGGGAATAGTGAATCAGGAAGTGCAATGGATTAGCAAGGAGGAAGTAAGAACAGCTATGAAGAAGATGAAGAATGGAAAGGCTGTTGGTCCAGATGTCATCCCTGTGGAAGCATGGAGGTGTTTAGGAGAGATGGCGGTGGAGTTTTTAACCAGATTGTTTAACAAAATCTTGGAAAATGAGGGGATGTCTGAGGAATGGAGAAGAAGTCTTTTGGTACTGATTTTTAAGAATAAGGGTGATGTGCAGAGCTGTAGTAACTACAGAGGGATAAAAGTGATCAGTCACAGCATGAAGTTATAGGAAAGAGTAGTGGAAACTAGGTTAAGAAGGGAGGTGATGATTAGTGAGCAGCAGTATGGTTTCATGCCGGGAAAGAGCACTACAGGTGCAATGCTTGTTCTGAGAGTGTTGATGAAGTAGTATAGAGAAGGTCAGAAGGAGCTGCTTTGTGTCTTTGTGGACTTACATAAAGCATATGACAGGGTGCCTAGAGAAGAGTTGTGGTACTGTATGAGGAAGTCAGAAGTGGCAGAGAAGTTTGCAAGAGTGATAGAGGATATGTACGAGGGTCGTGTGACAATGATGAAGTCTGTGGTAGGAGTGATGAATGCGTTTAAGGTGGAGATTGGATTATAGGTTCATAGGTTGGTACTAGGCTATCAGCCCTAGGGCCTATACAAGCCTAGCCATAACAATTCCCTGGCTATTTCTTCCCACATTATTTACTTTCCTGGACCCCTGTCTAGCAGGGCGACTGACATGATCCCTGGGGTGAATTTCCTTTCTCCCATCCAATCGTCAAGGTTCCTCTTGAAGAGGTCCAAAGAGGCACTCTGCTTGACATGTATGGGCAATCTATTCCAGAGTCTGGGGAGTCTCTGGGTCAGGAACCTATCCCTCCAGCATGTTTTGTTTATTGTAATGACACAAAGCAGTCTAAAACCAAAAAAATTACAAACCAAAATGTCATAAAAAAGCAAAATCCACTAAAAAGCAACAAGAAAAAACATTTTGCTTAATTCCATTAAAAATTACTTTCATCAATTTTTTAAAACAATTATTTTTGTTTAAAAGTAAAAATCCATTATTTTATTACAATCTTTATTATTTCTTTACAATATCTATTTTGATACTTTTTATTACAATTAACATTTTTACATATACCTTTTAAAAAAGTGAAATTACAATCAAATAATCAAACATTCTATTCACATTAACATAAAAAACATAAAATATAAAATAAAAAATACAAATATCATAAAACTCTATTGACAGTAATTCTATACTACTTTACATGATATACTGTCATATATAAGTGGATGGAGTAGTAGTTATTAAAAATCAATACCAATCCAATAATAAGTGATTGATTGTATAATTTTTTTAATTTTAGTTTTTTAAGTATTGTATAATGTGTGTATGTTGTATTTTTGTTTAAGTATATGTAAAATGGAAATAAAAAAAAGGTACTACTTTTATATAAAAAAAAAACTTTGTCAAACTGTGTGTAGTGATGAAGCTTTTAGGTGAGTAAAATAAAGCTAAACGAAAAAGATAAAATAAATAAAGTGATTTTTTACTTTCTTAATGTCCCGACCTGGTTTTTTTCAGAAAGAAGAAAGAACAGTTGTGCATTTTTTGGCGTTTATTGTAATGACAAGGTTTAGATCCCTGGAGCGTGTAGCTCTGAGGGATTGGGATTTCTTTAAGTGTAGCATGTCCAGCAGCTCTGGGTTTGACATGGCCTTATATGTTAAGCAGAGATCGCCTCTGAGTAGACGATATGCGACAGAGTATAGCTGGAGTTTTTTAAGGTGGTCAGCGTAGGGCATCCGCTTTAGGCCTGTGATTCTTTTAGTGAGGTATTTCTGAGGCCTTTCCAGTTGTTGCAGATGTCTTGAGAGGTACATACCAAATGGGGCGTAGTATTCTATAATGGGTCTAATGAGGGATGAGTACAGTGGGACAATGACCTCCTTTTTTCTGGATGAAAAGCCCTTCGTGATGAGGTGTGCCACATAGAAGGATTTCCTGACTGTTGTGGCGATGTGGTTATCGAAGGTGAGACCACTGTCCACCTGTGTCCCTAAGTCTCTTATCACACTTTCTGTATTTAGTGTACTTCCACCTATATGGTAATTCATGGATACATGTTTTTTCCCAAAGGGGATAACAATACATTTCTTGGCATTGAGCTTGAGCCCATGGCTCTGGCACCAAGCATCTGTTTCTGTAAGGCCCTTTTGTAGAGTATCCACATCATTTGGGGATTCAATAATGGCTCCCAGTTTGCAGTGATCTGCAAACTTTGTTAGCCAGAGTCCCTTAGTGTTGACCTGTACTTCAGAGACATAGATGCCAAACAAGAGTGGCCCCAGGACTGAACCCTGAGGTACTCCACTTGTCACTTGTCTGGAGCTGGATTTGGAGTCGGCTACTTTTACAGTGTGGGTTCTATCAGTAAGCCATTTAGCAACCCATTGGGTGACATAGGGATTAATGCCCAACTTAGTAAGTTTATCTATGATTCCAGAGTGGGGGATGGTGTCAAAGGCCTTGGCAAGGTCTAGATAGGCTGTGTGGACCACCTTACCCTTGTCCATGGCTCTGGAGACTGATTCAAAGAAGTCAATCAGGTTCAGGAGACAAGATCGGCCCTTCACAAACCCAAACTGGGTGGGGTCCAGTGTTTGAAGGTTGCCAATGTCTTTGTTTATAAGTTCCATGACAATACACTCAATGGCCTTGCAGATAAGGCTTGTCAGACTGATGGGACGGTAGTTTCCAGGATCCAAGGTGGATCCCCTCTTGTGGATTGGGATAACTGTAGCTCTGCGCCACTCAGTGGGCATGAAACCTGAGGTGAGGCTATGATTAAACATGACACTTAGGTGAGGTGCCAGTTCATATTGTAGTTCATGTAGTACATAGCCCGGGATGTCATCTGGTCCCATGAATGCTGTAATCTTAGCTTTAGAGAGTGTGTTTTGTACCTGTGTGGCCGTTATTACTGGAATTTGGCAATCTTCCAGTATTGAGATGGGCCATTTAGGGGGTGAGAGGGGGGTGAAGTTGGCACTGAATCGATCTGCCAGGATATTGGCAATATCCTTCAGATCAGTATATTTAATGCCATTCTGTTGTAGCTCAGAGCAGATCTGAGCATTGCCATTTAGATTCTTGACATAGTTATAGAATGCTTTGTGGTTGTCTTTGGAATCTTTGGCAATTTTATTTTCGTAACTAGCTTTCGAGGATTTTATGAGGCATCTCAGTTTCTTACTGAGGCTAGTAAGGGAGTTTTTTGCATCCTGGGATTTTCCTCTTTTCTGCAAAAGTTTCTTCCTTTTGTTGTAAAGTTTGTTTATGGCAGGGGACCACCAGATTGGCTTCCTTTTTTTGGATGAGAGCATTTTGGTTCTATTTGGGATGGCACGATTCATGCATGAGTGGATGTGCTCGTACAGTGCCTTAGTGTAGGATTCAGCAGTTGAACTTTCAGTTCCCGTCTGCATGGGTGTCATGAAGTTTGTCACTTCTGACTTCAGTAGCATGAAGTTGGCTTTGGAGAAGTTTTTTTATGGTGGTTTCTTTACTGGGGGGTGGGTTTTGGATGTGGATGTTAAGGGTGATTAGCTTATGGTCAGACCTGACCAATGAGGGGGTGACCATAGGTATGGAGCATTGATTTCCCATGTTAGCAATGACCAGGTCTAGGATATTAGAGCCCCTGGTGGGACTATGGATTAGTTGATCTAGGGCGTTGGAATTTATGAATTCCAAGAACTGTTGCGCAAAGGTGTTGGGACATGAGTAGTTTTCCCAGTTAATGGCAGGGTAGTTAAAATCACCCAGTATTAGGATGTTTGGCTCTATCTTAATATTTTCCAGTATGTTTAGAAAGGTGCAGTGAGAATCTTGGGGTATGGTGGGGGATCTGTAGCAAGCTACATTTTGGATTGCAGTCTTACCTAGTGTTAGTTGCACTTGGAGAATTTCAGACACATTGTGTTGGCCAACTAGCCTGGTGGTGTGAATATCCTTGGTGAATACTGACACTCCTCCACCTTTAGTGTTTCGGTCCTGGCTTGGTGGCCAAAAAGTGTGTTAAGAGTTGTAGCCTGGTATTGTAGGGGTGCTCTCTGGAGCCTTGAACCAGGTCTCAGTTACTGCACAGATATCGATGTTCTCCATTTTTAGGAGTGCATCGAGAGAGTGCATTTTGAGGTTTAGACTTCTAGCATTGAGTAGCATTACCTTCAGATTTTGCATGCTTGTACCTGTTACGGTGGTGGTTTTGTCCTTTGAAGTTTGCCTAAAAAAGGCACTATAGGGGTGGCAAGAGCCTTAGCCAGTAACCTGAATCCCAGGGCGACAGGTGCAGACCATCTCTGGCAAAGCATCGTGGTCTGTCAATCATGTCATCCCAGGCAGACAGATACTGGATCCCCTTTGAATGACACCATATGCTTAGCCAATTGTTGAAGTCAATCATTTTATCCTTATATTGTGGTATCATTCTGGGCGAAGGCAGGATGCTACTCAGGGCTAGGGTCATACCTGCCTGGGCCACATGATCTGAGAGCTCTTCCATGTCTCTTTTCATGTAGTCCAGGGAGGTACGTCTCAAGTCATTCACTCCAACATGGAGAATGACAGATTACATCAAGGACCAGCTCTAAGCCCTTTCTTATTTGTAATGATGATGACAGATGAGATCAGGCAGAAGTCCCTGTGGACTATGATGTTTGTGAATAGCATTGTGATCTGTAGTGAGAGTAGGGAACAGGTTGAGGAGACCCTGGAGAGGTGGGGATATGCTCTAGAGAGGAGAGGAATAAAGGTCAGCAGGACTAAAACAGAATATATGTGTGTAAATGAGAGGGAGGATAGAGGAATGGTGAGGATGCAGGGAGTAGAGCTGGCAAAGGTGGATGAGTTTAAATACTTGGGATCAACAGTTCAGAGTAATGGTGAGCATGGAAAAGAGGTGAATAAGAGAGTACAGACAGGGTGGAGTTGGTGGAGAAGAATGTCAGGAGTGATTCGTGACAGATGGGTACCAGTAAGAGTGAAAGGGAAGGTTTACAAGAGGGCAGTGAGAGCAGCTAAGTTATATCGGTTGGAGATGGTGGCATTGACAAAAAGGCAGGAGTAAGAGCTGGAGGTGGCAGAGTGAAATATGTTAAGATTTGCATTAGGTGTGATGAGGATGGACAGGAATAGGAATCAGTCAGTATATTAGAGGGTCAGCTCAGGTTGTACAGTTTGTAGACAAAGCCAGAGAGATCAAGATTCCGTTGGTTTGGACATGTGCTGAGGAGGGATGCTAGGCACATTGGGAAAAGAATGCTAAGGATGGAGCTGCCAGGTAAGAAAAAGTGAGGGAGGCCTAAAATAAGCTTTATTGATGTGGTGAGAGAGGACATGCAGGTGGCTGGTGTGACAGACTAAGAAGCGGAGGACAGGAAGAAATGGAAACAGATGATCTGCTGTGGCAACCCCTAGTGGGAACAGTCGAAAGAAGAACAAGACTGTGTAATTTGGGAAGATTATAAAAACGAGTGGATTATCTGCGGTGGTGGTGCTGTGGTAGCGTTGTCACCTCACAGTAAGACTTTGTCCTGTTCGATTCTCAGCTAGAGCGCCTTCTGTGTGGAGACATGCGTGAATGGGCGTACCTTCGTTGAAGATTGTGCATCAGGGCTGGCAACTCAGCACGTAAAAATCTACTGCCAATCATTAGCGGACTGGAGTTCTACTGTGGCGACCCCTAACTGGGAAAAGCCAAAAGCAACAACAACATAAAAATGAGTGGATTCAGTACTAAGCTTTCAGGGATTCTGGAAGCCACAAAAAAGTGGTGACAGTTGGAAATGTTCCTTGTAACAGACTGGTGCCTATCCTCTAAGTAATTTTTGTACCACTTAATGCATTTAGAAGGCAGACAGGGAGAGATAGAAACAGAGTCGCAGACAGCAGTCACAAAAGATTTTGAGAAATGCATAATGATCAACAGAGCTGCTAATACATGCACCTCTTGTGGAATATAAACAAATAACAGTAATTTTACATTGCTAACTTTCATTTATAAGAGCATGAAATTCTGTTTTGGACAACACAAGTGTCGCTCATCCAGTCAGAATAAAACAGACAAACAGTTGTAGGTTAAGTTTAAGCAGCTTTATTACACACATATACATCAGGAATGAGGCTGTGTTACTTCAACTTAAATAAACTTATAAACAGACTGACTACTACACTCATACATGTTAACACTCTGGCTGTACTCTCAAAATGGCACTGCTGCCTGCACGTACTTACTATTTATATATACGTACTTACATCTGGAAATGCTTCTTAAAGGTACATACACATGCTATATTCTACATCCTCCCTCTTTGAGAAACAGATCATATACTAAATGACAGTATTCAATGACATGCAATTATACAGAAATGATCTTTTGACATGGAATTATACAGAACTAATTCTGTGACTTCTAATCAAAGAAAATCAGAGACATATAAAACAATCATGCCCAGGTTGCTGGGTATCATACACTAGGTCTAGAAATATGACCTGATCACGTAACATAAAAGTCAGAATATGATCTAGCAATGGGGACTGTCTTCAAGGAATGTTCAAATTTGGGGACAACTGGGACATCCTCAGGAATGGGAATGGATACTGAGACATGTTCTTCGGTATGGACATTGTCAGGGTTGCCCTGAGATCTAGAGTCTGTATCACAGGTACAATGCTGTGATATTGGTTCTGATATGGGAAGAAGATGCACGCAGTTGTCCCTGTATTCTATGCCCTAAAACAAAGAGTGAGAAGATCACGCAGAAAAAACTATCAGTAAAGACTAAATGAAAACTACAGCCAAGCTAGAATTTCTACTGAGTGATCTATCAAACCTCCTGTATCAGAGGCACTTGAGATATATGCAAATGACCCTTATGAACATCAGGTATTTCAGATATATGGCGATACTGAATGCCCATGACTTTTTTCTTTTTAAGTTGTTTTAATGGACAATTTCAGGCCAGTAAAGTCAAACCTCACTAGCTGTGGATATGCATATTTCGGCCTTGTTATGACCTCATCAGCACAGCATAAAAAGAGTGTGTGACTAAGCATAAGAAATACAGGACTGTTATACCCAGCTGATGTCCATTACTATTAGAGTGACTGCAAATTATCCCAACTAACAAACTAAAACAAAGAGTGAGAAAGTCACAAGTTGGGATAATTTGCAGTCACCATAATGGTAATGGACATCAGCTGGGTATAACAGCCCCACGTTTCTTATGTTTAGTCAACCACCCTGCGTGTGCTGTGCTGATGAGGTCATAACAAGGCCAAAATATGAGGTTCCTATCACGTCATCAAACTTTTACAAGTTCGAAGCACATATGGTTTAGACCATATGTTCGAATTTGTAAAAGTTTGAGCATGTGAATGGAAATCTCCATAGGCAGATGTTTCCATTCACTTCAATGTGGTGCAATCTCAGAGATGGTATATTTATTAGCAGGGGCTGCAGGGGGGCTTGCCCCCCTGCTTACAACAGCTTATTTTGTTGTCCATTCTGTTTTTTTTTTTAGGTAGTGGAAGTTATGTAACCTCGAACACAATGGTTAGACCATTAGGTGTTCAAAGTTACGTAATTTCGACTATGTGATATAGACCCCGAAATATGCATATACACAGCTAGTGGTGTTTGGCTTTATTGACCTGAAATCGTCCATTAAAATGCCTTAAAAAGAAAAAAGTCATGGACATTCAGTATCGCCATATAGCTGAAACACCTGATATTCATAAGGTGTCATTTGCATATGTCCCATGTGCCTCTGATACAGGATGTTTGAGAGGTCACTCACTAGAAGTTCTAGCTTGGCTGGAGTTTTCATTTAGTTTTTACTGATTGTTTTTTCTGTGTGACCTTCTCACTCTTTGTTTTAGTTTGTTAGTTGGGATAATAGGCAAAGGTTTCCATTCACTTCAATGTGGTGCAATCTCAGAGTTGGTACATTTAAGTAGCGGGGGGCAGGACATACTCCTACCCCCTCTTTTCTAACCCCTAATAAGGAGTCACCAGAAAACACTGTAAACTCCTTCAATAGCTTCTTCACAGAAACCATCAGGACCCTGGCCAGCCACCTCGTGCACCCCTCTTCCTACCTGGACAATGAGAAACTTAACACCACCCCCTCCTTTAGCTTCCAACCTGTTCCTACCTCTCTCATCCATTGTCTTATCAAAAAACTAAAGCCCACCACTCTAGCTGCTGACCTCCTCCCAGCAGAATACTTTCAAAAGGCTGCTGACATCATAGACTACCCAATTTCTATATTAATAAATAGAACATTATCCAAAGCCTCTGTCCCATCAATTTGGAAAGTTTCTCATGTTATACCATTACATAAAGGTGGAAGCTCTACAGAACTATCTAATTACAGACCCATCACTATTCTATCTCCACTAGCTAAAATAATGGAAAAATGTATCCAGAAACAACTTATGAACCACCTTGTAGATGGCAAGCTACTGGCTGTATCTCAGCACGGCTTTAGAACTTTTCACAGCACCACCTCAGCCCTTCTCTCCTTCACCAATTTAATTAACCATAACCATAATAGTAAGCTACTCTCTTCTGCTCTCTTTCTCGATCTATCTGAAGCATTCGACATGGTCAACCATCAGTTACTCCTACAGACCCTAACTAGCTTCTCCCTTGACTCCCACTCTCTACTATGGTTTCAGCTGTACATATCTGGATGCCAACAGGCAGTCCTATGGCAAGAAAAGCTATCATCCTGTCTACCCATCTCCTTAGGAGTCCCTCAGGGCTCAATACTAGGACCCCTTTTATTCTCCATGTTTATTAAAAACCTCTACACTGTTATTCCCAAGGCTACATGTACTCAGGATGCAGATGACTCCACATTGATCTGTTCTGCCTCCACGCAATCTGAAATGCTTTCCTTAACTCAGAGCACCTTCAATACTGTTGACTATTGGCTCACTAATTGCTGTCTGCTAGTAAACCAGCAAAAAAACTAAGCTGCTTCTCTTTGCACCCACTCGTAGGTCCAACCCTCTAACCATGACCATTACATCTAACAATGGGACCATTATCTACCCTGATGCCCAAATCAAACTCCTGGGAGTCACAATAGACAATAATCTTACATATATGATGCTCATATTAATCAAATCATCAAAACCATAAACAAAAAACTAGGATCACTTTATAAGCTTAGACCCTTCCTCACTCCTCTTGCCAGAACTTCCATTGCACAATGTCATCTTCTTTCCACCCTCCTTCATGCCTCCCCCCTATTCACAGGTTTGCATAGCACTGAAATCAACAAATTATCCCATTGCTACAACCACATAGCTAGATTTGCCATGGGCTCATCCTATAGGACACACCACTGCCACAATCTAAATCTCCTAGGGTGGCTTGAACTTCCTACCCTTCTTCAGTTTACTCTGCTCACATTAGCCCATAAAGCCCTACACCACCCAGATAATATTCCATCCCTCAAAAACACTGTCACCCCATGTAGCAATCACAGCAAACTCTGCTCATCCAATAGACTACTTATCCAAACAATGAAATCCAAAAACTCAGCTGGTAAAGCCTTATTCGCCAACTCGACTGGCAAAACTCTTAATTGTTCACTAACTCTATTCAAAAAAAATCTCAGAAAACATTTTAAATCACACTGGCTCTGTCCTTGCACTAAACCTGACTAGCATCTTCTCACTGTCCCTAAGACTTCAACTCAACCGTGTTCCAAAGACTCTAACTCAGTTGGATAGTGTAGGCTAAATGACTTAAAGAGGGAATGTATTATACTTATGACCTACCATGTATAGTGTAAAGATGTTGAATCTACAGTTACTTATTCTCATGTCTTATGTCTTATGTACTCATCTCACTGTTTGTCACAATGTACTGTATATATCAAAATGTGTGTGTGGAGCTTTTCTCCCCGGGCCTCCACTGAAAATGGACATGTATCCAGTTGGACTATCCCAGTCAACAAATGTAAAATAAAATAAAAATAATAATAATAATAATAAATAATTTGCAGTCACCCTAATGGTAATGGACATCAGCTGGGTATAACAGCTCTGTGTTTCATATGCTTAGTCAAACACTGTGCTTGTGCTGTGCTGCTGAGGTCATAACAAGGCCAAAATATGCATATGCACAGCTAGTAGGGTTTGGCTTTATTGGCCTGAATTTGTCAATTAAAATGACTTAAAAAGAAAACAGTCATGGGCGTTCAATATCACCATATAGCCAGGACTAGAAAAAATGATAGTGTATAATCCTCAAAATACAGAAACATTCCTACAATGGGACCAGGTCAAGCTCAAGGGGAGGATGGCCCCCCCTGTTGTAGAAGGAAGTAGCAGTCCACAAAAATGACAAAAATTGATTGACCAAAGAAGACCCATAAAGATGATAGAGTGGACTGTTGAGGATAAGAAAGAAATTTTATAGTGTTACTATTATGTACAAAGCCCAGAATTTCCAGACACAAGATATACAAAATGATTAAGAGAGAAATTAGAGGAAAGAAAAATATTTCCGCAGGAAAAACTGTCAGAGGCTTCAAATAAAAATTTGCTTTCATTAATACAACAGATTTTTGAAAAACAGTATATAGATCAAGGAATTTTGATCTGTTTGGAAAAAAGAAGCATCTGAGGAAGTGATAAAATATAAACAACAAAACCTAGAGATATTTGAAAAATATAAAAAAGAAATGTGGACATGGGAAAGAAAGAGAAATTTGATATGGTGCAATATTTATGCAAAGGAGAAAGCCAAGTTAACTAATATGGAGAAGGCAGTCTTAAAGATATTCGAAGAGAAATACAGGCAAATACATCCAGGTATGGAAAATTTCACAATAAAAAGATTAATAGCACAAAGATTTAATGTAGAAAAGATGATTAGTAAAGCAGAAGTTAAAGAAATAGAAGTTGAAGTTATGGAGTGCCTCTGAAGTGAAGGATTTAATGTGTCTAAAACAGACTACATCACAGCATGATGGAATGAGTCCCGAGAATAAGGAAAAGCAAGATGATCAGGAGACGTGAAGAAGAAATATGTACTGGGGAAAGGAAAAGAGATTTAATATGGTGTAATATTTATGTAAAGGAGAAAGCAAAACTAAGCAATACAAAAAAGCAGCACCAAAAATATTTGAAGAAAAATATAGGGAAAGTAATCTGGATATGGAAAACTTTACAATACAAAAAATAAGAAGACTAAGAGGAAAAACAGAAAAAGAGATTAATAATGGATAAGGCAAAGAAATAGAAACTGATGTTATGGAACAGCTGCAAAGAGAAGGATTCAGAGTAGTAAATCTAATACAGAAAGCACCACAACAGGATAGAGCAATGGATATCCAAATTAAGGGGAAACCAGTTGTACCAGAAGCAATTGGTCAGGTGCCATTTCAAGATATTTTCGAGCCTTCCAAAGGAAACAGGTATAAACATTCATTTGAAGCTAGACAGCAAGGAAAGGAACAGGAAACTGTGGAAACTCTGATACACTCAATGTTGAGGCGTAATAGGCCAGTGAGTTCCCATATGACAGAACAACAGATGATACAGGATGAAATTGAAGAGAATGTGTCACAGGAAGATGCTATAGACCTTTCTATAAAATGCCTGCAGGAAACGGAAAACAAGGGATGTGCCTTCAGTATGGAAGAAAATGAGTTAAGAGAAGAGTTGCTTGATTTAATAGACAAAGACAGATATATTAAGATCAATAAGAGAAATAGACTGCAGAAGGTTAATAAAACCCCAAAAGTCAGAAACCTGATAAAACAAATGAACACAGTAATTAGGATAGTCCGTAGAGATCCATGTGATGTAACAGAAGTAAATAGAATTTATTACTGTGCTGCTAAATTAATAACTGATAAAGTTCTTCCACAGGAACACAGGGTAGCGAGGGAAAAGTGAATACCATCATGGCAATATCGAATAGAGAAAACTATAAAGCAGCTAAGACAAGAAGTGTAATTGTAAGAAGATTATAGAAGAGGGAATAGATCAACAAAAATACTAAGAAAGATAGATGTGATAAAAGCAATGCACAGTATTAGAACAGACCAGGATCTATTATGCACTATTAGAGATAACAAACTTAAAATTTCAAAACAGGTGGAAAGACTTAGAAGATACAAAGTTAAATATAAGGGAAAAGCAGAGCATAAGCAATTTATTGATGACCCAAAAAAGGTTTATAGAGAATTGGGAAATAAGGTAAAAGGAATTGAAAGACCGCCCAAAAAAGAAGAAGTAGATACATTTTGGAAAAGTATCTATGAAGATCCTGTGAAACATAACAAAGATGCTAAATGGATAGGAAAAAGTAAAAGAAAGAATAAGAAGGTACAGGATATGAAATGGGATGAAACAACAGCCAGAGAAATTGAAACAACTTGAGAAAATCCTCTAACTGGAAAACCCCAGGCCCAGATGCAGTACCTAACTTTTAGCTTAAAGTATTAACTTCTTTATATGAGGATTTAGCCATGAGTAAGAACTATTTATATGTGCACCCTGAACACACACCACACTGGTTAACAACATGAAAAACAATGCTCTTACTTAAGAGTGAACCTGCAAGCTACCCTAAAAATGACAGACCAATAATTTGTCTTCCAACGACGTATAAACTATACACGGGAATTGACGCTGACAGAGTGTATAGTCATTTAGAAGAAAACTCAGTTATGGCAGTAGAACAAAAGGGCAATAAAAGAAAGTCATATGGAACAAAGGATCATTTGTTGTTAAAGTTATTGTGAAGAACTGTAAGAAGGGGAAGAATCTAAGTATGACATGGATTGACTACAAAAAAGCATTTGATAGTATCCCACATTCATGGATAAAAGAGTGCTTAAAAATGTATAAGATACACCATGCACTGATTGACTACATTACAGTAACCATGAAACAGTGGCAGACCACTTTGCAATTAAGCCATGATAAAGGACAGATTATTATCCCAGGGATAAAAATTCAAAGGGGGATATTCCAGGGTGACTCTTTGTCACCGTTGCTATTCTGCCTTGCCATTAATCCATTAAGCTGTTTACTTAACAGCTTAGGCCATGGCTACAATTTGGTTTCTAGAAAACAACAAAGTCTAATGACTTTTCATCTTCTCTTTGTTGATGATTTAAAACTGTATAGCTCATCAGATGAGGAACTGAAAGCACAGCTGCAGGTTGTCAAAACTTTTTCAGATGATACTGGAATGTCATTTGGTCTTGATAAATGTGCAAAAGCAACCTTTAAAAAATGAAAACTGCAGCACCAGGAAAACATCAGTTTGGGACAAGAATGTGATATAAAAGAACTTGAGCAAGAGGGAGTGTATAAATACTTGGGAACTGACAAAGGATCAGCAATAAAACCTGAATAAATGCGAATAGAACTCAGTAAGGAGTACTTTAGAAGACTTAAAGTAATCCTGAAAACAGCACTGACATGTAGGGACAAGATCCAAGCTATAAATCAGTTTGCTCTTCCTGTCCTAACTTATAGTTTTGGAGTGATTGACTGGCCCCAAAAGTGTTGGATAGACTGGATATTAAAGCAAGAAGGATGCTTCATGCTTACCAAATGATTTATAAAAATCAGTGTATACCAAGATTATATGTTCCCCCTTCCGAAAGAGGGATGGGCCTTCCTGAAATTGATTACATGTATAGATCTGCAATCGTGGGACTCCACACATATTCACTGACCTCACAAGATCCAAATGTAGTGAAAGTTTTGAAACATGGGGAGAATAAATCTAAGATTATGTCTCTGCTTAATTTAGCAGAAGCATATTGACATCAAGCAGGAATGGAAATCAGACCAGAAGTGGATAAAAACAGGCAGCAACTGAATGTGCCAAAAAAACAAAAGAAAGAATATAAGATGAAGGACCAGATGAGAAGGCAAGAAATGAGGAAAAAGCATATAGTTGCAAGTATAGAAAACTTCTGGAAGTGCCTGATGTTGATCAAGAATGAACGCAGGAATGGTTAAGGAGAGACAAATTCAAACCAAGAAACAAAAGGCTAATATTGGCAGCTCAAGATAGTGGGCTACATACACGCTGGTTTACAAAGCCCATTGAAAATGTGGGAGAAACATACATATGTAGGTTTTGTAAAACCGAATTGGAAAGAGTCGCACACCTTGTTGCTGGTTGCGACACACTAATGGCAGAGGGACTGTATACTGAAAGGCATAATAATGCGGTGAGACTGTACACTGGAGATTGTGCAAACATTATGGTATCAAAGTGGCTGAAAAACACTGGAATCATGAGCCACAAAGAATCATAGAAAATTATGAAGTTTATATCACATGGGATCACCCAATACCAACAGTTCATAGGTTCATAGGTTGGTACTAGGCTATCGGCCCTAGGGCCTATACAAGCCTAGCCATAACAATTCCCTGGCTATTTCTTCCCACATTATTTACTTCCCCGGACATCTGTCTAGCAGGGTGACTGATGTGATCCCTGGGGTGAATTTTCTTTATTTCATCCTATCATCAAGGTTCCTTCTGAATAGGGCCAAAGAGGTTCTCTGCTTGACATGTATAGACAGTATATTCCAGAGTCTGGGGAGTCTCTGGGTCAGGAACCTATCCCTCCAGCATGTTTTGCTTATTGTGATGAGAAGGTTTAGATCCCTGGAGTGTGTGGCTCTGAGGGATTGGGATTTCTTTAAGTGTAGCATGTCCAAAAGCTCTGGGTTTGACATGGCCTTGTATGTTAAGCAGTGATCGCCTCTGAGTAGATGATATGCAACAGAATATAGCTGGAGTTTTTTAAGGTGGTCAGCATAGGGCATCTGCTTTAGGCATGTGATTCTTTTAGTGAGGTATTTCTGCGGCCTTTCCAGTTGTTTCAGATGTCTTGAGAGGTACATACCAAATAGGGCATTGTATTCTATAATGGGTCTAATGAGGGATGAGTACAGTGGGACAATGACCTCCTTTTTTCTGGATAAAAAGCCCTTAGTGATGAGGTGTGCCACATAGAAGGATTTCCTGACTGTTGTGGCAATGTGGTTATTGAAGGTGAGACCACTGTCCACCTGTGTCCCTAAGTCTCTTATCACACTTTCGGTGTTTAGTGTACTGCCACCTATGTGGTAATTCACAGGTACATGTTTTTTATCAAAGGGGATAACTATACATTTCTTGGCATTGAGCTTGAGTCCATGGCTCTGGCACAAGCATCTGTTTCTGTAAGGCCCTTTTGTAGAGTATCCACATCATTTGGAGTTTCAGTAATGGCTCCCAGTTTGTAGTCATCTGCGAACTTTGTTAGCCAGAGTCCCTTAGTGTAGGCCTGTACTTCAGAGAAGTAGATGCCAAACAAGAGAGGTCCCAGGACTGAACCCTGAGGTACTCCACTTGTCACTTGTCTGGAACTGGATTTGGAGTCAGCTACTTTTACAGTGTGGGTTCTGTCAGTAAGCCAGTTGGCAACCCATCGAGTGATGTAGGGATTAATGCCCAGCTTAGTAAGTTTATCTATGATTCCAGAGTGGGGGGTGGTGTCAAAGGCCTTGGCAAGGTCCAGATAGGCTGTTTGGACTGCCTTACCCTCATCCATGGTTCTGGAGACTGATTCGAAGAAGTCACTCAGGTTCAGGAGACAAGATCGGCCCTTCATGAACCCAAACTGTGTGGGGTCTAGTGTTTTAAGGTTGCCAATGTCTTTGTTTGTAAGTTCCATGATAATACATTCCATAGCCTTGCAGATAAGGTTCGTCAGACTGATAGGGCAGTAGTTCCCAGGATTCAAGGTGGCTCCCCCCTTGTGGAGTGGGATAACTGTAGCTGTGCGCCACTCAGTGGCACGAAGCC
Organism: Protopterus annectens; assembly: GCF_019279795.1. Classification (NCBI taxonomy): domain Eukaryota; kingdom Metazoa; phylum Chordata; order Ceratodontiformes; family Protopteridae; genus Protopterus; species Protopterus annectens. The sequence continues at coordinate 1,256,690,551 of NC_056733.1, forward strand.
TGAGGTTAGGGTATGATTAAGCATGACACTAAGGTGATGTGCCAGTTCATTTTGTAGTTCATGTAGTACACAGCCCGGGATGTCATCTGGTCCCATGGATGCTGTATTCTTAGCTTTGGAGAGTGCGTTTTGTACCTGTGTGGCAGTTATTACCATAATTTGGCAATCTTCCAGTATTGAGATGGGCCATTTAGGGGGTGAGAGGGGAGTGAAGTTGGCACTGAATCGATCTGCCAGGATATTGGCAATATCCTTGGGATTAGTATATTTAATGCCATTCTGTTGTAGCTCAGAGCAGATCTGAGCATTGCCATTTAGATTCTTGGCATAGTTATAGAATGCCTTGTGGTTGTCTTTGGAATCTTTGGCAATTTTATTTTCATAACTAGATTTGGAGGATTTTATGAGGGATCTCAGCTTCTCACTGAGGCTGGTAAGGGAGTTTTTGCATCCTGGGATTTTCCTCTTTTCTGCAACAGTTTCTTCCTTTTGTTGAAAAGTTTTTTTATGGCAGGAGACCACCAGATTGGCTTCCTTTTTTTGGAGGAGAGCATCTCGGTTCTATTTGGGATGGCACGATTCATGCATGAGTGGATGTGCTCGTACAGTGCCTTAGTGTAGGACTTAGCAGTCGAACTTTCAGTTCCCGTCTGCATGGGTGCCATGAAGTTTGTAACTCCTAATGAGTAGCATGAAGTTGGCTTTGGAGAAGTTTTTTATGGAGGTTTCCTTACTGGGGGATGTGGATGTTAAGGGTGATTAGCTTATGGTCTGACCTGACAAATGAGGGGGTGACCATAGGTGTGGAGCATCGATTTCCCATGTTGTTAATGACCAGGTCTAGGATATTGGAGCCCCTGGTGGGGCTATGGATTAGTTGATCCATGGCATTGAAATTTATGAATTTCAAGAACTGTTGGGCAAAGGTGTTGGTACATGAGTAGTTTTCCCAGTTAATGGCAGGGTAGTTGACATCACCCAGTATTAGGGTGTTTGGTTGTATATTATTATTTTCCAATATGTTTAGAAAGGTGTAGTGAGAATCTTGGGGCATGGTGGGGGATCTGTAGCAAGCTATAATTTGGATTACACTCTTACCTAGTGTTAGTTGCACCTGGAGAATTTCAGATACATTGTGTTGGGCAGCTAACCTGGTGGCATGAATATCCTTGGTGAATATGGACACTACTCCACCTTTAGTGTTTCAATCCTGGTTTGGTTTCAAAAATAGATACTAGAAAACCAGATAGAGTGGTCCAAAAAAAAAGAAGACAAAAGTAGCACTGATCATTGAAATTGCCACACCCAGTGACTGCAGTGTATTGTATAGAGAGATACACAATGTCATAAAATACCTGGATCTGCAGGCAGAAATGAGAGCCATGTGGAAGAAAGATACCCAGACAGTTCCAATAGTAGTAGGAGCAGTGGGTTTTATAAAAAAGAATTTACAATAATATTTAGATATGTTGCCAATTCATGTAACACCGTACGAATTGCAGGTACTGCGAAGAGCACTTTTGGCTGACATCAAAGAGTGAAACAATATAAATTTCATGAACTTTAATCGTACTTTGAGTTAGTAATGGGGTCCATTAACATCATGGTATTAGAAACCCAAAAGTCTTGGAGGAATTAAAAATGGCTGAAACATCTGATGTTCATAAGGGTCATTTGCATATATCCCATGTGCCTCTGATACAGGAGGTTTGAGAGGTCACTCAGCAGAAGTTCTAGCTTGGCTGAAGTTTTCATTTAGTATTCTATACCCTCAGATTCCACTAAGTAGGATCATGGCTTGGCACATATACCTCTCACTTGACCAGTTCGATCAACGCCTTTCACCGTTTGCATCCTCACTGTCTCTCCTTCTTTTAACAGATGAAGAAATCAGCTCATTTTATCATAGCTGGACTTCTGAAAGGAATGCTTTTTAAAAAGTTGGGCTTTGATTATTCTGTTGTTTTTAACATTATGCACCAACAAACTAGAACTGATAGGCAAGGTTGTTCTGGTTTGCCTAGACTGAAGTATCTGAGCAGGTGAGCCAAGTAGGTTGTCACAGGGTATATTTCTGAGTATAAGTAAATTCAAGAAGATATCAGTATTGTCACTCTTTGACCTTTTAGTAATTGGTTTGCACTCTGTACTGCATGTTCAGCAAGGCCATTTGACTGTGGGTATTCAGGACTACTAGTAACATGGATAAAGTCAACTCTTTTGCAAATCTCTGAAACAATTGACTGGTAAACTGGGTACCATTGTCAGAAATAACTTTGTGTGGACTACCATGGACTGAGAAATGATGTTTCATCTTAGTAATAACAACACTGGACGTTAGGTTAGGTAGCAAATCTATTTCAAACCAGTTTGAATAAGAGTCTACCAACACTTAGTAATGCTGATTGTTCAACTCAAATATGACAGTGACTACTGCTGATAAAGATAGTTCAGGAATTTGGCTTAGCTGAAGTGGCTCTTTTTGTAAATGTGATTTAGTACTGTTGTATACTGAACAAGAAGAAAGCACTTTATCCGTGCTTTTGATAGAGAATGCCAAAATACAAGTTCTCTCACCCTTCTCTTGGTAGAATCAGAACCTGGGTGGCCACGATGCAACATCTGAATGTATTCATATTGTAAGGAAGTAGGAACAATAATTTTGTGACCTTTGAAAATGATACCAACTTTCATCAGCATCTCATGTCTGTTTGGAAAGTAAGGTTGCACTTCTGGCAGTACACAGGATTGCTTTGATGGCCATCCTATATTGATGAAGTGGTTGGGCTTTTGCAAAATAAGATCAGTCTTTGTATGATCTCTCAGCTCATTAAATGTTGTGGTAGAAAAAATATGCACTTCCATGAGAACAAAGTCAAAATTCTCTTCATCGAGCTGTTCAGTGGTATTTCTGGGTGATCTGGATAAGGTATCAACAAGATAAAGAATTCTACCTTTTGTATAGACCATTTTCAAATTGTACTTTTGTAATCTGAGCATCATTCTTTGTAGTCTTGCTGGAGCTGAATGCATAGGCTTCTTTAAAATACTGGCTAGAGGTTGATGATCAGTTTCAATTTGGATAGCTCAGTCATAAATATAATCATGGAACTTTGAAGATGGGAAGACAACTGCCAAATGTTCTTCTCAGTTTGAGCATACTGTATCTCAATTTGGGTAAGAGTTCTAGATGCATAGGCAACAGATTTGCCCTCTTGAAGAATAACTGAACCAAGACTGAACTTTGAAGCATCACAGGAAAGAATTACTGGTTTATGGACATCGTAGTATCTCAATGCAGGCGGGTTGGCAATTCGCTGTTTGAGTTTATCAAATACTCTCTGGTGTTGTTCTAACCATGACCAGGTAACATTTTTGCATGTCATCTCTCTTAAAGGTGCCGATAACTCACTAAAGTCAGGGATAAATTTGTCCAAATAGTTAACTATACCAAAAAATGCTATAAAGCTTGGACATTGTCTGGGGCTGGCATCTCAAGAATGGCTGCTTGTTTAGAAGGGTCTCGTCATAAGCCTGTACTGGTAAATAAATGACCTACATAAGTAACTTCTGGTAATCTGAATTTACACTTCAGAGGATTGAGCTTCAAGTTCACTTCACGTGCTCTGTACAGAACTTTCCTGAGGTTTCTGTCATGCTCTGCTTTAGCATTGCCTCCTACCAGTAAATCATCAACTATTATAGCACATGGATAACATGAAAAAATTTGCTCCATTACACGCTGAAAGATTTCACTGGCAGAATTTATTCCAAAAGGCATCCTGAGGAATATGTATCTATCAAATGGGATACTGACTGTATTCAGTAGTGAAGATTTGCAATCAAGCATTACTTGCCAAAATGAACTCTTTGCATCCAAGACAGAAAAAACAGTGTCATTTCACATGAAGGCAGCAATCTCCTCGACTGTACGCATAGGATGATGAGGTCTCTTTAATGCCTTGTTCAAGTCTCCAGGGTCAATGCATATTCTGATTTCTCTGCATTTTTCTTATGAGAAGCTACCATGGAAGACACCCACTCAGGTGGTTCTGTGACAGGACAAATCGCACCTTGCTGCACCATTTTGTCTAACTGGACCTTGACTTTGTCCTGCATAGCTATTGGAACTCTCCTTGCTGGTCTGATCACTGGACTGACCTCTGGGTCTACTTTCATGGAGTACACAACTGGAAGTTTGCCTAGCTTGTCGTCAAACACATCAGCATACTCTGAAAGAATAGCGTCAGTAAAGGTGGAACTGGGACTTGTGCTTACATGATGTACTTCTTTGGTAAAAAAATGCAGTTTCATTCTTTAACTGTCTCCTAGACCTAATAATGATTGAACAGGTCTTCTGACTACATAAAATCGCAAGCTCTAACTATTCCCAGCTGAATAGCATTAAAGAACTACTGAGCCTTCAGTTTGAATCTCTTCACCTCCATAAGCAGCAAGCTTTGCACAACTGGCAGGATTGAGTTGCGAACCAACTCTCACTTTAGCAAATGTTTCTGCTGATATTACATCACACTTTGAACCAGTATCTTCTTTGAGCTCTGTGGGTTTACTATTGATCAGGACAGTACAAAATACTTCATTCTTTGTCAGTAAATCTATTGCATAAACCTTTTTGCCGACCAATGATACACCATCAACATAGAAAGTAAGGTTGTAGCTTTCTATATGATCAACTTGCTTTTTTTAGTGACCATCCTTAATAACTGAATGAGGCTTGCTTGATTTACAAAACTTTTGAAAGTGGTTCCACTTTTTACACTTGTGGCATTGCTAACCAACTGCTAAGCACTTCTCTCTATTAGACTCATGACTGGCTCCACAATTATGACAGTTAACAATAAAACTTGACTTGGGTTTTGCTGACTCACCCTTATACTGCACTGAGCAGTAGAAAGTTATGGCTTCTCCCAGGAGAACCCACAGCGTTTGCAGCTGCCATGTGCTTAGGCCTGTTTTTGATTGCCACATGCTGTATGCTGTCTACGTTTCTAGAGGCTACTTAAATCATGCTCTTATCACTTGCAAGCATACTTTTTACCTTTCTATAAGCTCATGAATTTGACAAATCTTTATGACTTTGCTCAACATTAAATCACTGTCACGAAGCAAAATCTTTCTCACTGTAGCACTATTAACACCACACACAAGCCTATCCTTTATTAGCTTATCTTTCAAGTCACCAAATCTGCACATTTTATCTTATTTCTCAAGTCAGTGATTATCAACTGCAAAAGGTTCACCTGGCTTTTGGTCTCTTGAATGAAATAAGTGCCTATCTAATGTAACATTTCTCTGTGGGTTGCACATTTCTCTAAATTTACATTTCAAGCACTCAGAGTCTTCTCTTGATTCAGCCGGTACCACAATATGGCAGTTTCCTCCTCTCCTGCATATACTACTAGTGTATACACAAATCAACACTTTCATTCAATAGCTTCTGACTCAGCTAAGTTAAGCAAAATGAATGCCCTTGTATGTGCATCTTTGTCAGAAAAAGCTGCCTGTATGAAAATTTTGTATTCCTGCTCAAATATTCTCCAGTTCTTTGCAATATTATGATCAAACACAAGTGAACTGGGTCTGCGAAATTCCTCATCATATTAACACACAGTAGTGAAGGTGCTTGGAATTATATACGAACATACACACACAGTATATATATATATATATATATATATATATATATATATATGTATATATATATATATATATATATATATGCCAGAACTTTATGCCAGAATTTATAATTATGCCCAACAGCACAACAGATTCTTTGAAATAACTGCACTTTGACAAATACGTTTCTGTAGCCCAAGAACACTTTAAAAGCACTGTGCTTTGTGAAACCACTCCTTATCAGTGTAAGAAATACTTTGAAATGACTGTACTTTGTGTATAAACTGTACACAGCAGAAGAAGTTCAGAGTACGATACACTTCGAATTGAATGCACTTTGCAAATAAACTGTACACAGCAGAAAAAGCTCAGAGTAAGAAACACTTCGAATTGAATGCACTTTGCAAATAAACTGTACACAGCACAGAAACTCTTCAAACTGGCTGTACTTTGTGAAATAACTCTGTACAGTGTAAGAAACACTTTGAAATGGTGGCACTCTGTGAATAAATGCACACAGCACAAGAAACTTTTCAAAATGGCTGTACTTTGACTGCATTTTGCAATATAATTGTACTTTGTACCCAGCAAACTCACTGAATTAATTACACCGTAATAAAGCACACACTCTGCACATAATTTGCACACTCTGAGATACTTCAAACAACTCTAGTTATGCTTTGAATGGCTTCGGCCAATGTGAAATAGTAGTTTATGCCCAAAACACAGTCTTTTACTAAAAACACGCAGCTCCCTTGCCCCTTAAGCTTATTTTGCCATTTTATTGTACTCGTTATGCTCTTTTAATCTCTTATCATGCTCATTATACTTTTCTTATGCTTGTTTTACTTTAAACATGCTCGTCATGCAAACCAAAGGCAATTCAAAGCCCCACATGAATATTTCTGCTAGTTTTATCAAATATCATAGTTTCAAACATTTCATTTAATTAATAATGCATTTTGTGATTTTCATTTTATTAATAATAAGTTCTTATGCTACTCATTTGATTAATAATGTGTTTTGTGCCTTACAAATGCTCTGTCTCATTTTCTTTGCAAATTAAATCACTTCTGGAAGTTCTAATTACCTTGAGTTAATTTCTGGCCCTTTTTGTTTGTCTGAGCTCTGTTTCACCAAACCAGCTCAATCTGTCTTCACCTTCAACTCTGTACCTCATGGCTTGAAGAAGTTGCTCTCTTAATCTTGGTTCTGACACCATGTCACTCGTCTGGTCAAGATAAAACAGACAAGTGGTTGTGGGTTCAGTTCAAGCAGCTTTATTACACACAAGCACATCAGGAATGAGGCTTTGTTACTTAAATAAACATATAAACAGGCTGACTATTACACTCATACATGTTAACACTCTGGCTGTTCTTTCAAAAGTGCACTGCTGCCTGCATCTGTTCACTATTTATATGCACCTGCTTAAATCTGGAAATGCCTCTTAAAGGTTCATACACATGCTCTGTTCTACAACAAGATCTTCCCCTCAGCTAAAAGTTAAGGAAGGTTGTCAGGAAATAATCTGGCACTAAAGCCACCCAAGCATGTTTGTGTACTCACTCTTATTTTAGGACACTCAACACTGAAGCTGCTATCACTGACTCATAAATGGTATGCTTTTAACATGTCTTAATTACCATTAGAATATCAGAGAGTTATTAGGGAACAAAGGAACAAATCAGATCTGTTTTGTTCCTGATACTTCAAAAAACATTAATGAGGAACAGCAACATTATTGACTGAATATTGTCACATGACTATCTTATTTGATATTTAAACAATTTTCTAGATTAATGTCAGGTGTGATGAAACTAATCTTTATGTGTTCATATTTAATAAATGCTCAATTCAGACTTGTTTGAGAGCTGTTTTTTGGTTACTGCTATACATGCTACTTGATGGAGTTTGTTTCTGATACTTCTCATACTGGTAAGCAAGACCAAGTCCATTTATAGTTGCAAATCACATTTAGTTAGTTCAGTAACAGTACTGTTGTGTATGTTGGGCAAGGGCTAGAATAAATTCAACAGAGAGCAGGAGATGGATACATCTGGCAGAAAGCAAGGGGCATAATATAATGAAATAATAATTTGGCATTTATAGTAATTCTTATACATGGACAATTACATTTAAGATTAATATACTTACAATGAATCATCAAGTTTATTTGCTTCCACCCAACAGTGTGAGCATTACTTCTAGGTGATGCTGATGAGCAATGAATAGTGTAACCTGATATATATTTGTTAACAAGATCATGAAACAATGGCCCACCATCGGGGTATTTGGAGGATGCATGTTTAATGAATCTTAATCTAGTTGCATAGCACAAAATAAGTGCAAGCAAAGAAGAGGAAGCAGGGGTTGTAATGATATGGAATTTTTCTATTTCATGGTTTTTCATAGTTTGTGACTGTATATACTACCCAACAGGTGTAGATAAGATAAATGTAACAGTCAACCAAACTGGAGTCATCTGCAGTAATTAAAACTGGAATGCATATATCAAAATCAGTGCAAACTGGAAAATAAATCAGGCAAAGATGTCTGTAAGGCAATTACTCTTCATCCTGGCCATTGTACAATTGACCTAAACAGTACAGAAAACTATATAAATATGGGGAGGTAACATCAAAGAAAGAAATTGCATAGCATAACTGTCCAAAGATGACATTATGATCCTTTGTAAAAGCTGTTGAGTCATGGGGTCCACTATTAGGGTATTATAGGCTTTTGGAGTTTTGAAATGCCTACACAATGCATGGAATTGTAATAAACAAGACAGCAGTTTACACTTATCTGGGATATTGTCATTCTTATGCATCATGTAGTAATTCCAGCATACTCTCAATATAGAAATGAAGTAGATGAACTTTGCTGAGGCAACCAAAATGATAACTGAAACTGTATAGCAATGTAATTTATGGTATTACCTCTGGATCAGTTGTTTTTTATGATGTACATTCATTTAAACATGCCACAGATGACTGCATGTCATGTGCTAAATATTTCTTCTAGAAAGCAGTCTAATTAAAGCCTCACTACTAAAATGTTAGAACTTACCATGCTGAGTCCTAAAATGTTAAAAAAGACAGAAAATACAGGAAACATAAATATCAGCCACTGGTTTTCTTCTTTAAGTTGTTGTTTACAGGGAGTCAAGCCCCCTGTTCTAGCTGATGTGGAGGGTAAGCCCCCTGCCCCAAATTCATATACACCAACTCCGACATTGCCACGCTTTGGAGAAGCGGGAATATTCTGGAAAATGGCAATTTTGGACTTGATATATGTAAGCCTGTTATTTTCAATAATTTAGTCTCCACTTTCTAAGATAAGGCATTTGAAGTCCTGACATTTCAAATTTTTACTCCAATTAAACAACCCATGAAGACTAGATCATCCACAATATCTGTTTTGTTTACTGAGCATTCTACAAACATTCAAATTTATATACTGAATTGTATAAATGCATCTATAAAATTAAAAAAACTATGTTTACTTTCAATAGTTCATAGGTACAGAAGAACAGGAGTATAATTCACAGTGAAAAATGCTCCATCTGCAACCACCAGGCATTCTGTTACTATGGGACGCTATAGCAATGCAAGACAATTTAGCAGAAAATAGAAAGTTTGAATCTAGAAATTCTATTTATTCCTCACTATGAATTAAAGTAATGTAGAAATCTATACAGGTGTAACATGCTCTACTTCTACTTGCCACCACCAAAGAAGTTTTAAAGGTATTTGACTCTTATTTTTTCCTGAAAAGAAAAATGAAAAAGTAACAACATTAAAGAGAAGTTCATAAAGGCTTGTGAGTCTAAAAACAGTTTGCTATATATTCACCATTATACAATAAAAGAGCAACAAACAACGAGCTGGTGAGCGTAAACTGTTGCAAAAAACAGCAGCAAAAATGAATAAAATAGCAACAGTAATAAGAAGTACAGCTCCAAGTCGCATATAATGTAGACAAGTAAGCACTTTAATAACTGGTAAGCGCTTTCACCACAAACTGTGGCTTCATCAAACCATATACAAACATAAAAGCATTTAAAACGTTTTTTAAGCACTCTCTATTCTACTCATAATGTGAATAGAGAGTGCTTAAAAAACGTTTTAAATGCTTTTATGTTTGTATATGGTTTGATGAAGCCACAGTTTGTGGTGAAAGCGCTTTCCAGTTATTGAAGAGTTTACCTGTCTACATTATATGTGACTTGGAGCTGTACTTCTTATTACTGTTGCTATTTTATTCATTCTCCATTATATTCTCTATTTAGTTCTTTACAAGGGCACAAGGTTATATACAGCAGAGGCAGTTATTTTGCTAAGTTAAACATTTGTGACAATGGCTATGAATATGGTAGTGGTGTGCAATTAACAGTTAAAATATCAAACAGTTTGTGGTAAAGGAAATGAATCAGGGTCAGGCTATTAAAAGAGACAAAACTAACCTTTAAAACACTTTGCATACAAGTAGAGCAAATAAAATTACAAATGCACAGTTAAAAGAATTAGCTGAGGAAATGAAATTGTTTGTGAAAAAGTATGAGTCAAATAAAATGGAAAATGAGAATAAAGTGAAAACACAATGAAATAGCAATGAAGATAAAATACAGAACCACGGGAAGCACAAACATGTGGTGCATTTGAAATTCAAGCATCTATAACAAAGTTATAGAATCAGCACAATAAAGAAGCATTTTGCAAAATGTGTAATACAAATGAAAGGTGCGCCCTAAAGAATTTGAAATTTAACAGCAAATTTAAAAGTTAGTTGCTGGGTGTTTTACCAATAAAGTGAAAAGACTTGAGGCAGTGAAGTAAGAAGGCATGCCAGACTGTATGCAAAAAACTCTGAGCTTTGGCCGGCTAAGACCTACCTGCAATCAACTGGACATATAAGTGAATTTAAGTAAATCTTTATTTGCACTTTTTTCAAATAATACAGCATTTAAATTGATTTATTTGTGTTGCATTGAATACTATCTAGCTGGAAGTTGTGGCTCTGTTTTTTCAGTTAATGCTTGTTAGAATTTAGTGCGGCGATATTTTACTTGAGGGCCTCAGCATTTAGTTTGTGCAAAAGTGGGCATGTCACGAACTGAGTGACAACCAGGTCTGCATATGTAATTAGCCTTCAAGTAATCGCACGTGCATACATATTTTTGGGATGACTCCTTCAGCATGTGTTAGAAAAATATGTAATAGTAATATGCATGTTTAGTGCATTTAGTGCATTTGAGATTTAAAAAGGGTTAATACATTTATTCTGTTCACACTGCATGAATCTGCACAGCTATTAGAACAAGAAGCATTATGCTTCTGCTAATGTCAGCAAATAAAAGAAGTAATTAATTTCTGCTAATGTCATGAAAATTAACAAAGGGATATTGATTTCTGCTTATGCCATGAGAAAACATACAGCTGCTAGAAGCTATTGATAAAGAAAACAATAGATGCTTGAAAGTTTAAACCGTAGTCAGCATTACTTGTACCAAAGCTAGAAATGTACCTTGAATCTAGGTAAAATGTAACACATGTATTAGTACAGTACAATAGAAGAATTGAAATGCTGAAATGGACTGACATAAACCCAAGGCCAGGTTGTTTTTCTCAAAATGCTTTGCAGAATGACAGATATTTTTAACTTGGTCAGCAATAAGTCTAACAATATTTTCTGTAGAACATACAGAAAGCTGTGTCTAACTACATCAGCAATAGAATGTAACATTTTCTATGTGACAGGAAGAGAACTGTATAAGTATAACCTACTAATCATTAATCATTTAGACAAACCCTGTGCATACATGCTTTGTCTCCTTGCTGCAAATAATAAAGGGTGCCTTGCTTGAACCTAATGTGAATTGGTCTTTGAAGTTTTTTCCTTTGACAGATTGGTCCTTCGGACCAGAACCCTCTCTTCACTTCGGATCAGACGGGCCAGGTGGTTGAAACCGTACAGGGAAGAAACCAAATCAGTTCTTCTTATCTGAAAAGCCCTCCGACTGAATTGTCATTCAAAAGAGGCCAGCCACTTTCTGATCTGTGACTGAAGGACGGGTCTCCACGAATTGGTGATCAATCATGTAGGCTCAGGTAAGGTGAATCTACTTTTTTCTGTTTTCTGTTTTAGATCAGGGACTAGATGTGTATTGTTTTTGTTAGACTGTATTTTTCTTACAAGTCAGGGACAAAAAAGATTACTATCTTATCATAGATCAGGAGAAACAGAATAAGTAGGCAGTCATTCTGAAGAGACTATAACAAAATCCGTGGTACCACGTTAAAAAATAAGAAAAGTTACATAACGATAAAAGGGTAGAACAAAATGGGTAATAATTGCACAAAAAGACCCCGAAATCCACTGTTAACAGAAGACGCAAAATACATGCAGTCGCAGCACGCCGACAATATTAAATATTATTCAAAATGGGTTAATAAGTATGAATTTGACGGAAAATTAGAAAAATCCTCGCTTATCAAACTTATCAAACAGCTCAAAACTGATTCCAAAGGTCAGGTAAAAAAGCAACGTAAATTAGGAATTCCTCAGGCACACAGGTGGCTTGAGGAAGTAAACCGTAGGGAACAAAAGAACAAAAATTCAAAAGCAATGTTTTTAGAAAAGGAGGATAATAACTTAGTAATAGCATCAACACCTCCACCTCCCTTATCAGAATATGAAGCAAGTGAACAGGTTAGTCCACCCCCACGATATCCTGTGGTCACTGAAGATAGAGGCATTATGAAAATAAAACCGTATATTAGAGATCCCATCGAGACCAGGTCTCGAACAAAGGCAGGTAACTCAAATGAAGGCATTGAGTTATGGCAAATGGTTAAAAATTCACGATCTATAAGTGAAGCAGAAGAAATATGTCCACTTATAGAAGTACCCAACCCTCAGGCAGGTCAGGACAATCAGGACCCTACTATTTTAGTGTATAGACCTTGGACTCCGGAAGACATCTGGAAAGTCACTGAGAGAATTCCCCATCCAAAAGTTAATTTTAGAAAATTCTCTGAAGATTTACAAGGAATGAGGCTGAGTTATAACTTAAACAGAGAAGAGGTAGAAAAGGTAGTTAGACAAATAGTAGGGCCAGATTGGCATATGATTAGTGGGAACTGGAATCCCCGTGACGCTGCACAAAAACCCCTCCCACATAGCAGCGCAGAATTAGACACCAGAGTAAAAGGTCTTACAGACCGCATCTCTGAAAAATGGAAACCTAGGGCAGACTGGACTTGCATTAATCAATGCATCCAACAAGAAGGTGAAATGATTGACTGGTATTATGCCAGACTATTAGAGTGTTTTAATAACCACTGTGGAATGCAGGTTCCTGAAGATCAAACACAAGATTCCCCATATGAACAGCAGTTAAAGAATGCATTTTTAAAGGGCAGTACTGCACCTATAAGCAGTTTTATTACAAAACACATGGTAGATTATCGTACAAGCAGGTTACAGTCATTACTTAAATATGCTAGGCATGCTGAAAGGCATTTCAATAGCAAAAAGAAAAAGAAAGCTCAAATATTTTCTGTAGACGATGGAGCAATAGTTTATGTAGTACGGTCCGGGAAAAAGGGCAAGAAAAATGCACAGGGAAACAACCAATCTGATCAACGATCAGAGGACTTTGAAGGGCGAAAGAAAAGGGGTGCATGTTTTAAATGCGGTAAAAAGGGACACTTGGCAAAGGATTGCAGGAAAAATAAGAAGGCAACAATGGAAGACAAGGAGGGTGAGGACTGACTATATGGTAGTCAGGAATCACTAGAAGGGGCTAGCGAAGAAGGGACAACTGAGAATGTGATAGAGGGAGTAGAGGAAGTGCAGGAAGTAAGTAACAATGAAGAAGATGAAATATTAGATCTAGCTTTATTGAGCTTGGAGCTCTATTTAGCAGACACAAAACCAGAAGCTACACTCTTGATAGAAGGGAGGGAAGTCAAATTCTTGTGTGACTCAGGGGCATCACGAACCCTGATACATCCCTCCAAACTACCAGATAACACAGAGACGCCTGATTACATACTGGTTAAAGCAGCTAATGGACAGCTGTATTGGGAGCCTCTCTCCCGTAACATTGCAATAACTGATCCAGTTTCAGGATTGACACAAAAAAGCAAAATTGTTGTTTCTGCAAAATGCCCAGTAAACCTCTTGGGCAGAGACCTCATGCAGCTATTTGGTATAGCAGTACTCCCAACCATGAAGGGTATGGAAGCACAGCGACAAACTGATAACTTTGCAGTGCAAACTGATACCTTTGCAGTGCAGTCGGAGGGTGAAATGTTTTATTGGTACAGCCAGGACTTGGTTATGACTGGTCCAGGGACTGTAACCGAAGAGTTAATGAATGTAGCCATCAGCAAGTTCCCCTCCCTTGACATTGATAGGCAACAACTGTTGCACTGTACCCTGTATTATTGTAATACGCCAGAACCTGATAAGGAATATGAGCTAGAATTGTTTAAGAATCATGCAAACAGATTGATATTGCGTAACCTGTACTGGGACACAGAAGGGAACAGTGTAGCCAGCTGTTCATTGCCCCAGGAGTTCTTTGCACTTTATAAATCTAATCGATTACCACATGTTAGCTTAACCAAAAACAGAAATATAGAATGGGCAGACCTAGGACAAAAAGTCACGAGATGGGAAAAACAAACAGAACTAGAACTATCAGAACAGGGAATACAAATACAGAAGTTGAACTGGATAACTCAGACCAACCCAGCTGTCTGGTGAGGGCAGCTGATTGACACTCCTGTTAAAGGAGGAAGAAAATGCCTTACAAAATATACCAGAGACTCCCTGGTCAACAGGAAAGTCAGATGTAGGACTTATTTGTACAGCAGGACCAGTTACTATCATGCCAAAGTCAGCATTTAGACCACAAAAGAGACAGTATCCCTTAAGAAAAGATGCAGAGGCAGGGATAAAGCTTATTATAGCAGCCTTACTTGAAGGAGGGATACTTTTCTGGAGCATTTCTCCCCGGGCCTCCGCTGAAAACAGGATCTGTGGAACCTAGTCGGACTTTCCCGGTCGACAAATGTAAAATAAAAATAAAAAATAAAATAAATAATAGAATCTCCCGATTCACCATGTAACACACTCTTATTTCCAGTCAAAAAAGCAAATGGAGAATGGTGTACGGTTCAAGATTTACAAGCTGTAAATGATGCAGTAATACCAAGGGCACCTACGGTGCCAGACCCACACACCCTGTTGAATGATTTAAAACCTCAACAGAAGTATTTTTCTGTGGTAGACATCAGCAATGCATTCTTTTCTATACTAATACACCCTGACAGCCAGTATTGGTCTGCATTTACATTTCATGGGAAAAGGTATACATATACACGACTACCACAGGGATATTGTGAAAGTCCAACAATATTCTCACAAGAAATGGCAAGCAACCTGGTGGGATTCACCCCACCAAGAGGCAGTCAGATTTTACTTTATATTGATGACATCTTGCTGGCAGCCCCCACCCAGCAGGATTGTAGAGAAGACACCATAGCAATTCTACAATTTTTAGCCGCTGAAGGACATAAGGTAAATAAAAGAAAACTGCAGCTTTGGAAAAAACAAGTCAAATACCTGGGATATGTAATATCCAAGGAAGGCAGAACATTAGATGAGGACAGAAAGATAGCAATTTTGCAAGCACCAAAACCCACTACCAAGAAGGAAATGATGTCCTTCCTGGGTACAACTAATTTTTGCCGGAGCTGGATTCCAAACTATGCTTTGGAATCTGCACCTCTGACTGATCTTATATATAAGAAGCCTATGGCAGCACAAGATTTATTGCAATGGACACCAGAAGCAGAATCTGCTTTCTGCAAACTGAAGCAGTTAATAGCATCCTCATTAGTTCTGGGATTGCCAAACTATCATAAACGTTTTTTCCAAACTGTAGATTGTAAGCAGGGTTACATGACATCAGTATTAACACAGCAGCATGAGGATAAGCAATGCCCCATTGCTTACTATTCAACACAACTAGACCCAGTGGCACGATCCTTACCTCACTGTGTACAAGCAGTAGTTGCAGCTGCAATGGCAGTACAGGCTTCAGCCTCAGTAGTCTTATTCCACCGTCTCACTTTGAGAGTGCCTCATGCAGTCACGATTATTTTACAAGAAAAGGTGGCATATCTTTTCCCTGCTAGGCATCTTTCCTGTATGACTATATTGCTGAGCCAACCTCACATGACAATTGAGCGATGCACGACTTTAAACCCTTCCACTCTGCTCCTGACCCCTGCAGACGGCACACCGCACTGCTGCCTGCAGGTAATTGAGAAAAAGACACTATCTAGAAAAGATCTCATGGATGTCCCCTTGGATGATGCCGAGATGACATACTACGTGGATGGCTCATGCAAAAGGGGTCCTGCAGGACAGAACCTAGTAGGATATGCAGTAGTTTCTGATACCGGGATTATAGAAGCACAACCTTTACCACACAACTTATCTGCACAGGCAGCAGAATTGATTGCTTTGACACGGGCATGTACCTTAGCAAAGGGTAAATGTGTAAACATTTTTACTGATAGCCAGTATGCTTTTTCTACTGTACATATTTTTGCGCAACAGTGGAAAAACCGGGGAATGATAACATCTACTGGCAAACCTATCAATCATGCACAGTTTATTTTAGATCTTTTAGAATCTATTCAGTTACCTCAGAAAGTAGCCTTTTGTAAATGCACAGCTCACACCAAGCAACAAGATAGGATTTCAAAAGCTAATGCAAGAGCTGATACAGCTGCAAAACAAGCAGCCACAGAAGTATTTCTTTTAAATGAGGAATTACAACCCTCTGAGATTTTAGACTTAGAAATGTTAAAAAGAATGCAGACACTCACTACACAAGCTGAAAAACAACGATGGGTAAACCAAGGAGCAATTCTTGAAAAGGGGCTGTACATCTCTAGAGAAGGGAAACCGATACTACCATCTAATTTGTTTAGATATGCAGCTTTGTTGAGCCATGGGCAGTGCCATGTCTCAATGGGGGGATGGTACAGCTGGTGAACCAGGTGTTCACAATGTATGGATTTAAAAAACTACTCTAAAAACTTTGGTTTGACGTGTCAGATTTGTAACAAACATCATGCTCATTTCGCTACACCACCATATCCATTTCACACTATCTGTATGGATTTCATAGAATTGAACAAATGTGAAAATAAGAAGTATTGTCTTGTCATTGTAGATATGTCTTCCAGATCGGTGGAAGCCTTTCTAACCAAAAATCTATATGCAGCCACTGTGGCAAAAGTACTTGTCAAAGAAATCATCCCTAGATTCGGCACTCTGGAAAGGATCTACAGTGACAATGGTACACACTTTGTAAACCAAGCCATACGGCAGTTAAGTAAGCATTTTGGTATTTCTTTAAAAAATCATTGTGCATACCATCCACAATCTGCAGGGCTAGTTGAAAGGCATAATGGTATATTAAAAAACAAATTGAGAAAATTGATAGCTGAGACAGGAAAAAATTGGATATACTGTTTACCCCTGGCACTGTTGAGCATGAGAACTGTCGCTACAGCAAAATGACTGACTCCTTTTGAAAAGTTATTTGGAAGGGCTTACTATACACCCCAGTGGAAACTTCTCATGTCATCAGACCAGGAAGCTGATTTTACACTAGATGAATATATGAAGAAAGTCATGAATTCTAAACACCTGTTGCAGTCAAATTCTGTTTCAGATAGAAAGCAAACCGAAACATCAGAAGTGGCAGTGATACCTGGGGATTGGGTGTGGATAAAACTTGGTCAGCAATAAGTCTAACAATATTTTCTGTAGAACATACAGAAAGCTGTGTCTAACTATGTCAGCAATAGAATGTAACATTTTCTATGTGACAGGAAGAGAACTGTATAAGTATAACCTACTAATCATTAATCATTTAGACAAACCTGTGCATACATGCTTTGTCTCCTTGTTGCAAGTAATAAAGGGTGCCTTGCTTGAACCTATCCTGTATTGGTCTGCAGTTTTTTCCTTTGACAGCATGCTATTACAAAAAATATATTAAACAGTTATCTTCAGCACTGACATCTTATTAGCCTGGGAACCGGTCTAGAGCATATCCTTTAGCAGGTGTTGACAGCTGTTCTAAACCAAAATGAGAACTGGCCTACACTCAGAATTTTTGGAAATCACGAGTGGCAATTTATACATAAAAACTCAGTACTGTTTCCAACCTTCCTCTTGATTAACACCATTTGAATTTGAAAGCAGTAACTTAGTTATATTAAGGTTGCTGCCTCTCCCCTTCCCTACTCACTTGTTCTCAGGCTAATGAGGTAAAACAGCAATGTGACACAAACCAGAAGGAATAATGAGAAATATAAAAGATAGCCACTAGGTTTGTTTGAGTACCACGTGACTGCCCAGTTTAAAGCAAACACAATAGCAGACTCATTACAGATCAATAATACAATTCAT
The DNA here is from genome assembly GCF_019279795.1 of Protopterus annectens. NCBI lineage: Eukaryota > Metazoa > Chordata > Ceratodontiformes > Protopteridae > Protopterus > Protopterus annectens. Next base: position 1,256,708,698 of record NC_056733.1, read on the forward strand.
TACTCCTCCATCTATTCAGCAAAAGTGGAAACATGCAAGCCAGCGACTATATACTGTAAACTCACACATAGTAGCTTTCAGTGCAACATGTGCAGGGCTTCATGCACCTCTTCCTCTGCACTCAATCAACTGGATGTATAAGTGAATTAAAGTAAATCTTTATCTGCACTTTTTTCAAATAATACAGCATTTAAATTGATTTATTTGTGTTGCATTGAGTACTATCTAGCTGGAAGTTGTGGATCTGCTTTTTCAGTTAATGCTTGTCAGAATTTACTGCTAGTTAGAATTCCTGCATAGCCAGTGATAAGTGAGGGAAGGCTCAATTCATTGAAATTCAGTTTCTGCCTTATATAAGTGGTACATTTTGGATTTAATGCTTAAATTCTGAGCTTTGGCCTGCTAAGTCCCACCTGCAATCAACTTGATGTATTAGTGAATTTAAGTAAATCTTTATCTGCACTTTTTTCAAATAATACAACAGTTAAATTGATTTATTTGTGTTACATTGAATACTATCTAGCTGGAAGTTGTGGCTCTGTTTTTTTTTCAGTTAATGCTTGTTAGAATTCAGTGCTAGTTAGAATTCCTGCATAGCCAGTGATAAGTGGGGGAAGTTTCACTTCATTGATATCTGGTTTCTGCCTTTTATAAGTGGTACATTTTGGATTATTTTCTGCTTAAACTATGAGCTTTGGCAGGCTAAGACCTACCTGCAATCAACTGGACGTATAAGTGAATTTAAGTAAATCTTTATCTGCACTTTTTTCAAATAATACAGCATTTAAATTGATTTTTTGTGTTGTGCTGAATACTATCTAGCTGGAAATTGTGGCTCTGTTTTTTTCAGTTAATGCTTGTTAGAATTTAGTGCTAGTTAGAATGCCTGCATAGCTAGTGATACTTGGGAAAGTTTCATTTCATTGATATTCGGTTTCTGCCTTATATAAGTGGTACATTTTGGATTATTTTTTGCTTAAACTCTGAGCTTTGGCCTGCTAAAATCTACCTGGAATCAGCTTGATGTTTTAGTGAATTTAAGTAAATTCTTATCTGCACTTTTTTCAAATAATACAGCATTTATGTTGATTTATTTGTTTTGCATTGAATACTGTCAAGCTGGAAGTTGTTGGTCTGCTTTTCAGTTAATGCTTGTTAGAATTTAGTGCTAATTGGAACTCCTGCATAGCCAGTGATAAGTGGGGGAAGATTCACATCATTGATATTCGGTTTCTGCCTTATATAAGTGGTACATTTTGGATTATGTTTTGCTTAAACTCTGAGCTTTGGCCGTCTAAGACCTACCTGCAATCAACTGGATGTATAAGTGAATTTAAATAAATCTTTATCTGCACTTTTTTCAAATAATACAGCATTTAGTTTGATTTATTTTTGTTGCATTGAATATGATCTACCTGGAAGTTGTGGCTCTGTTTTTTTTTCAGTTAATGCTTTTTAGAATTTAGTGCTAGTTAGAATAATTGCATAGCCAGTGATAAGTGACGGAAGGCTCAATTCATTGAAATTTGGTTTCTGCCTTATATAAGTGGTACATTTTGGATTTAATGCTTAAATTCTGAGCTTTGGCCTGCTAAGTCCTACCTGCAATCAACTTGCTGTATTAGAGAATTTAAGTAAATCTTTATCTGCACTTTTTTTCAAATAATACAGCATTTAAACTGTTTTATTTGTGTTGCATTGAATACTATCTAGCTGGAAGTTGTGGCTCTGTGTTTTCAGTTAATGCTTGTTATAATTTAGTGCTAGTTAGAATTCCTGCATAGCCAGTGATAAGTGGGGAATGTTTCATTTCATTGATATTCGGTTTCTGCCTTATATAAGTTGTACATTTGGATTATTTTCTGCTTAAACTCTGAGCTTTGGCCTGCTAAGACCTACCTGCAATTTACTGGACATATTAGTGAATTTAAGGAAATCTTTATCTGCACTTTTTTCAAATAATACAGCATTTAAATTTATTTATTTGTGTTGCATTGAATATTATCTCGCTTGAAGTTGTGGTTCTGTTTTTTCAGTTAATGCTTGTTAGAATGTAGTGCTAGTTAGAATTCCTGCATAGCCAGTGATAAGTGGGGGAAGTTTCAGATCATTGATATTCGGTTTCTGCTTTTTATAAGTGGTACATTTTGGATTATTTTCTGCTTAAACTCTGAGCTTTGGCCACCAAAGACCTACCTGCAATCAATTGGATGTATAAGTCAATTTAAGTAAATCTTTATCTGCACTTTTTTCAAATAATACAGCATTTAATTTGATTTGTTTGTGTTGCATTGAATGCGATCTGGCTGGAAGTTGTGGCTCTGTTTTTTCAGTTAATGCTTTTTAGAATTTAGTGCTAGTTAGAATAATTGCATGGCCAGTGATAATTGAGGGAAGGCTCAATTCATTGAAATTCAGTTTCTGACTTATATAAGTGGTACATTTTGGATGTTATGCTTTAATTCTGAGCTTTGGCCTGATAAGTACCACCTGCAATCAACTTGATGTATTAGTGAATTTAAGTAAATCTTTATCTACACTTTTCTCAAATAATACAGCATTTAAATTGATTTATTTGTGTTACATTGAATACTATCTAGCTGGAAGTTGTG
>NC_056733.1:1256711809-1256726809 GCF_019279795.1 Protopterus annectens
CAAAAAAATCAGAGTTTAGCAAAAATAACAAATTCCACTTTTTATCCCCCCGTGCCCAGTTGATACTGAAAAACAGAGCAACTTCCAGCTAGATAGTATTCAATGCAACACAAATAGGGCCAAAGCCAAAGCTCAGAGTTTAAGCAAAAAATAATCCAAGATGTACCACTTAGACAGAAACCGAATATCAATGTAGTGAAACTACCCCCACTTATCACTGGCTATGCAGGAATTCTAACAAGCACTAAATTCTAACAAGCATTAATGGAAAAAAGAGAGCCACAACTTCCAGCTAGATAGTAAAAATGCAACACAAATCAATTTAATTGCTGTATTATTTGAAAAAAGTGCAGATAAAGATTTACTTAAATTCACTTATACGTCCAGTTGATTGCAGATAGGTCTTAGCTGGCCAAAGCTCAGAGTTTAAGCAGAAAATAATCCAAAATTTACCACTTATATAAGGCAGAAACCAAATATCAATGAAGTGAAACTACCCCCACGTATCACTGGCTATGCAGGAATTCTAACAAGTGCTAAATTCTAACAAGCATTAACTGAAAAAGCAGATCCACAACTTCCAGCTAGATAGTATTCAATGCAACACAAATAAATCAATTTAAATGCTGTATTATTTGAAAAAAGTGCAGATAAAGATTTACTAAATTCACTTATACGTCCAGTTGATTGCATGTATGTCATAGCTGGCCATAGCTCAGAGTTTAAGAAGAAAACAATCCTGAATGTACCACTTATATAAGGCAGAAACCAAATATCAATGAAATGAAACTACCCACACTTATCACTGGCTATGCAGGAATTCTAACAAGCACTAAATTCTAACAAGCATTAACTGAAAAAACAGAGCCACAACTTCCAGCTAGATAGTATTCAATGCAACACAAATAAATCAATTTAAATGTTGTATTATTTGAAAAAAGTATAGATAAAGATTTATTTAAATTCACTTATACATCCAGTTGATTGCAGGTAGGTCTTAGCCGGCCAAAGCTCAGAGTTTAAGCAAAAAATAATCCAAGATGTACCACTTATAACAGACAGAAACCGAATATCAATGTGGTGAAACTACCCCCACTTATCACTGGCTATGCAGGAATTCTAACAAGCACTAAATTCTAACAAGCATTAACTGAAAAAACAGAGCCACAACTTCCAGCCAGCTAGTATTCAATGCAACACAAATAAATCAATTTAAATGCTGTATTATTTGAAAAAAGTACAGATAAAGATTTACTTAAATTCACTTATACATCCAGTTGATTGAAGATAGGTCTTAGCCGGCCAAAACTCAGAGTTTAAGCAGAAAATAATCAAAAATTTACCACTTATATAAGGCAGAAACCAAATATGAATAATGTGAAACAACCCCCACGTATCACTGGCTATGCAGGAATTCTAACAAGCACTGAACTTCCAGCTAGATAGTATTCAATGCAACACAAATATTTCAATTTACATGCTGTATTGAAAAAAGTGCAGATCAAGATTTACTAAAATTCACTTATATGTTCAGTTGATTGCAGGTAGGTTTTGGCCAGCCAAAGCTCATAGTTTATGCAGAAAATAATGCAAAATGTAACGCTTATATAAGGCAGAAACCGAATATCAATGGAGTGAAACTGCCCCCACTTATCACTGGCTATGCAGTAATTCTAACAAACATTTACTGAAAGAACAGAGCCACAGCTTCCAGGTAGATAGTATTCTATGCAACACAAATAAACCAAATTAAATGCTGTATTATTTGAAAAAAGTTGAGATAAAGATTTACTTAAATTCACTTATACGCCCAGTTATTGCAGGTAGGTCTTAGCCGGCCAAAGCTCAGAGTTTAAGCAGAAAACAATCCAAAATGTACCACTTATGTAAGGCAGAAACTGCATATCAATGCAGTGAAACTACCCCCACTTATCACTGGCTATGCAGGAATTTTAACAAGCACTAAATTCTAACAAGCATTAACAAAAAAAGAGCCAGAACTTCCAGCTAGACAGTATTCAATGCAACACAAATAAATCAATTTAAATGCTGTATTATTTGAAAAAAATGCAGATAAAGATTTTCTAAATTCACTTATACATCCAGTTGATTGCAAGTAGGTCTTAGCCGGCCAAAGCTTAGAGTTTAAGCAGAAAATAATACAAAATGTACCACTTATATAAGGCAGAAACCGAATACCAATGAAGTGAAACTGCGCACACTTATCACTGGCTATGCAGCAATTCTAACAAGCACTGAATTCTAACAAGCATTAACTGAAAAAACAGAGCCACAACTTCCAGCTAGATAGTATTCAATGCAACACAATTAAATCAATTTAAATGCTGTATTATTTTTAAAAGTGCAGATAAAGATTTAATTAAATTCAGTTATACATCCAGTTGATCGCAGGTACATCTTAGCCGGCCAAAGCTCAGAGTTTAAGCAGAAAATAATCCAAAATGTAGCACTTATTTATGGCAGAAACTGAATATCAAAGAAATGAAACTACACCCACTTATCACTGGCTATGCAGGAATTCTAACAAGTGCTAAATTCTAACAAGCATTAACTGAAAAAGCAGATCCACAACTTCCAGCTAGATAGTATTCAATGCAACACAAATAAATCAATTTAAATGCTGTATTATTTGAAAAAAGTGCAGATAAAGATTTACTAAATTCACTTATACGTCCAGTTGATTGCAGGTATGTCATAGCTGGCCATAGCTCAGAGTTTAAGAAGAAAACAATCCTAAATGTACCACTTATATAAGGCAGAAACCAAATATCAATGAAATGAAACTATGCACACTTATCACTGGCTATGCAGCAATTGTAACAAGCACTAAATTCAAACAAGCATTAACTGAAATACCAGAGCCAAACCATTCCTATTAGCTCATATTTTAAATAAAATATACACATTTCACTTGAATACAGAACAGGAACACCATTAAAATAACTAATAACTGAATGTGTTCAGTAAATCCAACAAGTAATACACATTGCATATGGGCAAATTCGAAAAAGGAGCTAGAATATCAACAATTCATTCCTAGTTCTAATCTGGTTATAAAATGCTACTATATTCCAAATTAATACCATCAATAATATTGCATTACTAGCACTCTTGGGAGCTGAGAGGAAGTACTCCTTCCATCTGCCTTTGATATCCTGTGGACTGGTGAGCAGGCTATTGCTAGCATCATTTATGAAGGGTATCTGACTATCTTCATCTTTCTGTCTTTGTCTTGTAACCTGATATAGTTTCTTTGTGCCAGCTAATAAGTCACTTTCCAGAAGCTGGTAGAGTGTCTCCGATGCCCTGTTCTTTGTATTTGCAACTTCTTTCTTAGCTTGTTAGTTAACCAGTATTCCTTCTTAGCCTGGCCTGTCTTTTCTATCTCCCACTTTTTCCTGCACTCCTCCTTTCTTTTGATGACTTCCTGGAATTCAGCATTCCACCACCAGCTTTCCTTATGTACCTTATTTTCATACCTGGCTCAGCCAGATATCTGTTCTGTAGTCCTCACACATGCTGTTTTGAGGTGCTGCCATTCTTCTTCAACTCCACCAATTTTCTCCTCTTTTTGGGGTGCTGAAGTCCTCAGTAATTTCTTGAATTATTGTAATTTCTCTCCAGTCAATTTCCAGGTTTTTAGTTTGATCTCTGTTGATCTTAGAGTCTTCTCTGACCACTGCTGGCAGGTGATTGTGGCAACCAGTGGTTTATGCTGTGGACAGAGTATTTCACTGGGGATGGCTTTGCAATCACTGGTTCTACCCAGTGCCCTTTCCTTACTAGGAGGAACTCTATATGAGTTGCATGCTGGCTATCCTTGTACGTAATCTTGTGAAAGTCTCTCTTTCTGAACCATGTACTGGGTACTATCCAGCCATTTTCCAGACAGAAGTCTAGAATGGCCTCTCCTCCTTATTCGTGTTGGCCCACCCATGTGGACCTAGGAAGTCATCATATCCTGTTCTGTCTGTCCCAATATGTGCATTCAAATCACCCATTATCAACACCAATTCATATTGTTCTGCTTTATCTAGTAGGTCTCACTATCACAACCCTGCTCTGGGGCATAGGCTAAGATTATGAATAGTGCTTTATCATTACACTGGGGTCTGACTGCTGTGAGTCTGTCACTAATTCTGATGATGTTTCACTGTCTTCTGAAGCCTCTCTCTCCAGAATTCCCCCACCATTTCTAGCCTGTCCTCCTCCTGAGTAATCATCTCTGGATCCCAAGCCAAGTGCTTTTGCTGCACTGCCCTGCCATCTTGTCTCTTGGATACATAGGATGTCCAGCCTCCTCTGTACCATCATGTCATCCTCTTCCAAGCTCCAGCCTGTCAGTGAACATACATTAATGTACTGATTGATATTGCACTGTTTCAAGCTTTCACTTTCAATTCTGTGCTGCTGTCTTCTTTCTAGTACTGTTCCCTAAACAAACAATCCATTGCCATCCTCTTCTCTTTATAGTTCAGTGCAGACTGCGGCATAAGATCTGATTTGTTTATCCATTTTTCTGGATCAGTACATGTTGACTGTGAGCTACTTCACACTATATTGGTGCTGACACTTAAAATTTAGATCTGGTTCACAGAGTCGGTTCTTATGATCTAAACTCAGATTATATTTTCTCTCTGAACTCCTGGTAGTTCCTGTTTTAATTAACACTGGAAGATAGAAGTAATATATTTTACTGGACTAAAGCAGATTTTACAGATACCCAGGATTTCAGACTAATGATAGGTCTTCTTCAGGAGTTAAGTTATGGATGTCAAATGCAATGTTTCAATACTCATTTACATCTAGAAAGGGAGAAGTGAGAACATTACTTTTTATTGGCTAACAGAAGCACTTTAAAATGCCAAACAAATAACTACATGCAAAGCTTGAATGCTTAGCACTATACACACATACCTAAGAAACAGACCTGAGCAAGCATGGAAAGTTCCACTACAGTTAGCATGACAGATTACTGTTTTGCAACAATGCATTCAAAACTGACCATTAGTGAGCAGGTTAATGGATGCCAATAGAATGCAATGCTGATTAATGTTGCACTGTGTCACGTGCCAGTTTTGATTCTTTGTGGCTGCTTTGTTGCGCCCACTGCTTCTTAAAATATTTCCAAATACTTCCTTTGCCCACCTTATATATATATATATATATATATATATATATATATATATATATATATATATGGGTCCCTATCGATAGTTCATTTGTCGACAGTTCATTTCAAAGCATTTTCCCCTTCCCCAATGTTGTGCGACCCTGGGTTGATATATATAGTTAGGGGGTGACGTAATGATGAACCTAAACTGCTCGTCTTGAAAACTAAGGAATATATATATATATATATATATATATATATATATATATATATATATATATATATATATATATATATATATATATATGGGTCTACTTCATTTCACCTAACTTCCAATTCACTGACTTTCATTTCACTGATTTCACTGAAATTTCATTTGACTGACACTTCATTTCACTGACAGTTCATTTGACTGACAACTATTATTAGCAAGAAAATGGAATATGCCCCTTCCTCACTGTAGTGCGACCCTGGAGTTAGAATATATAGTTGGTGTGGCACAGCCCCCACTTCATTTCATATGATATTGTTAAGTTTTGATATAATATTGCTTAGTAAAGAAAAGTAAGTGGGGCTTCACCCCCACCCCCAACTATATATTCTAACTCCAGGGTGCACTACAGTGGGAAGGGGCATATTCCATTTTTGCTAATAATACTTGTCAGTCAAATGAAGTGTCAGTGAAATGAAATTTCAGTCATTTGGTCTCAGTCAAATGGGAGTCAGTGAATTGGAAGTTAGGTGAAATGAAGTAGACCCATATATATATATATATATATAGAGAGAGAGAGAGAGAGAGTTTGGTGCAAACTAACACACAACATTGGATCTACTGATGCATTATTTTTCTAAACCACTATGTTCTCTGTCAGACGTTTTATACATCGTTTGTCCGACACATAAGATTATAAGATTTAGATCTGGTTCACACAGCCACTTGTGAACATCTAAATTACAAAATGGTATTCTCTCTTTCAATTCCTGGAAGTTCCAGCTTTAGTTAAAAATGATGTGATACTTTTCATTGAGCTAACACAGGTTTTACAGTTACTTAAGCTTTCAGACTAATGGGAGCCCTTCATCATGGGTTAATAATAAACTGATGCTAAATAGAATACTCATTCAAATATACAAAAGAAAGTGAGTATACCATTTCTTTATTTTTAGCTAAAATGAGCATTTTAGAAATACTATTGTGAAAAATATCTAAGTGTGCGGCTTGGATGCTTGACAATATGACATAGCTGCCTCAGACAATATGAGTGCATGTATGTGAATGCAAGGAAAGTAACTTGTGTTTTTTGTACTGACAGTTCCACTGTAATTAGCATTTAATATTTATTGTTTTACAACAACACATTCAAAACAAGCCATTGATAACTATGTTAACGTAAACTGGTTCAGACTTTCAGTTTCAGTTCTCTGCTGTTGTTTTGTTCCCACTACTGTTTCTTAGGATCATAGGAAGTTACTAGGCTATTGGCCCTGAGGCCCTTACAAGCCTAGCCAAGAATGTTTCAACAAGTCAGCACCCCGATGCCCTTGTCCAGCAGGGACACAGGTGGAATCCCAGGAGTATATTTCCTGTTTCCCATCCAATTTGCGCTTAAAAAGGGTTAATGAGGAACTCTGCTTGAAGTGGACAGGGAGTCTATTCCACAGATGGGGGAGTCTCTGGGACACAAATCTGTCCCACCAACAAGTCCTACTGATGTCAAACTGAAGACACAACAAGTTCCACTGAGATTTGAGCTCAGATTGCTGGATTCAAAGTCCAGAGTGCTAACCATTACACCATGGAACCAGTCTTAATCAAACAGTAGCCCCCCCCACCTCCCCAGGCAGAGGACCAGATTCATTCATTTTCTGGATCACGGCATATCCATTACGAGCAGCTTTACACTGTAATGTGACTGACACTTAAGATTTAGATCGCTTGTGAAATTCTAAACTTCAAATGGCATTTTCTCATTCAGCTGCCAGTTCATGAGTTAGTTAACACTGGAAAATCAAGATGCTCTTATACTTTTTATTGGGTTAAATTAGGTTTCATACTTACCTGCGCTTCCAGATTAATAGCAGCCCTTCATCAAGAGTCAAGAAATGATGCTTCTCTAAGAAATCGCAGTTAGCATTAATTCTAATTTTAAATAAGTCTCCAATACTAATTTTTTTCCAAGTTTCATATAGCCTTTCTGCATATATGTTGAATGTAGTTACTGCCAGTTTTTAATTTATCATCTCTGTTTTTTATATTCTATATTCAATATATTTTGGTGTATGTTTGACGCATAAAATGTTTTTAGTGGAAGCATACATGTTAAAAATAATTTATTGATGTCAGATACAATGTTTTAATACCCATTCATTCCTATAAAGGGAAAAGTGAGTATATTATTTTGGCTCAGCTCCAGACAGTTAAGGCTGGAACACTGAGATGATGTGAAGATACCTTTTGTTGGACTAACACATGCTTAAAATTTAACTTGAATTTTCAGAGCAAATTGAGCTATTCATCAGGAATAACAACATATTTATATTAGATGTACTGCTGAAATGCTCATTCATGTCTAGAAAGGGAGAGGCGAGTTCATGTTTTGTTTCATATCAGCCAGAGGAAACACTTTAAAATAGCACTGTTAATAAAAATTTGCAACTGAGATGCTTGGAGCTACGTTACAAATACCTCAGAGGGGGGTATTCCAGGGTGATTCTTTGTCACTGTTGTTTTATCTGCCCTTAACCCATTAAGTTGTTTATTTAACAGACGAGGTCTTAGTTACAATTTGGTTCCTAAAAACAACTTTGCTTAATTAAAACTGTATAGTTCATCAGATGAGGAGTTGAAAGCACGACTGCAAGTAGTTAAAACTATCTCAGATGATGTAAGAATGACATTTGCTCTTGATAAATATGCAAAAGCAATGTTTAAAGAGGGAAAGTTGCAGTACCAACAAAATACCAATATGAGACAGGAATGTGATATAAAGGAACTTGAGCGGGAAGATGTGTATACATTTTTCGGAATGGATGAAGGATTGGCAATAAAACATGAACAAATGTGAATAAAGCTCAGTAACAAATACTTCAGAAGACTAAAACTATTATTGAAAACAGGCTTGATATCTAGGAATAAAGTCCAAGCTCTAAACTAATTTGCTCTTCCAGTTCTAACTTACAATTCTGGTGTGATTGACAGGCCTCAAAAGATATTGGATCAGTGCTTCATGCTAATCAAATGATATATAAAAATCAGCGTGGATACCAATATTATATATTCCATGCTCTGAAGGAGGCATGGGCCTCCTTGAAATTGATTACATGTATAGGTCTGCAGTTGTGAGTCTGCTTACATATCTGCTGACCTCATCAGATCCAAACATACTGAAAGTTTTAACATATGGTGAGAGAAAGTCTAAGATAACCTCTGTGCTTAGTTTAGCAGAAGCATTCCAGTAATAATGGAAATCAAACTAGTTTGTTTGTTTGTGTCTTTCGGCTTTTCCCGGTTAGGGGTCGCCACAGCAGAACTCCGGTCTGCTAATGATTGGCAGTAGAGTTTTACATGCTGGCTTGCTGGGCCTAACGCACAACCTTCAACGAAGGAACGCCCATTCACGCATGTTGCCACACAGAAGACGCTCTAACTGAGAATTGAACGGGCAACGTCTAACTGTGAGGCGACAAGGCTACTGCAGCACCACCACCGTAGTAGACAAAACTCAGACAACTGAATATGCCAAAAACAAAACAAAGAGTATAAGGAGAAGACTCACATGAGAAATGTGGAAAAGCCATAAATATAGTGGCAAGTATAGAGATTTCCTGGAACAGGATTTGACACAGAAATGACTACGGAGAAGCGATTTGAAACCAAAGGATGAAAGGTTAATAATGGCAGTCCAGGATAGCAGACTATGTACATGTTGGTTTACAAAGTCCATTGAACACGTGAGAAAAATAGACAAATGTAGATACTGTAAACAATAATTGTAAACAGTCACACACCCTGTTGCTGAGTATGATGTACTTGTAGTAGTGGGCCTATATACTGAAAAGCACAATAACGTGGCAAGACACTTGCATTGAGGATTGTGCAAAGACTACAATATAGAAGTAACTGAGAAGCACTAGAAACATGAACCACACAACATTAGAGAATGATAAAGTGTTCATCACATGGGTCACCCGTTACCAACAATTCAAACAAACAGATGCACAAAAACAGATATAGTAGTCAATGAAAAAAGACAAAAGTAGCAATGACTGAAATTGCTACACCTAGTGATTTCAGTATCTCATGTAAAAAGAGAGACACAGTCACAAAATATAATGATTTGCAGGCAGAAACAAGAGCAATGTGGAAGAAAGAACCCCAGACAGTTCCAATGGTAGTAGGAGCAATGGGACTGATGAAAAAGAATCTACAGTTGTATTTAGATATGCTACCACTACATGTTAACTCCATATGAATTGCAAGAAGAGTAAATTCTGGGCACATTGCAAGTGCTGCAAACAGCACCTTTGGCCAACATCTTCTTCTTTCGGCTTTTTCCTGGTTAGGGCTCACCACAGCGGATCACCTGTTCGTTCATGATTGGCACTGGAGTTTTACAGTGTTGAGTTGCCAGCCCATTGCCCAACCTTCCACAGAAGGCAGACACACTCACACCTAGGGCCAATTTAGTGTCCAATCCACCTACAGCATGTCTTTGGGATGTGGGAGGAAACCGGAGCACCTGGAGGAAACCCACATGACCACAGGGAGGACATGCAGACTCCATACAGAAGGCACCCCAGCCAAGGATCGAACCGGAGAACCTCTTGCTGTGAGGCGGCAACGCTAACCACTGCACCATTGTGGCCACCCTACCCTTGGCTAACATCAAAGGCTGAAATAATACTCATTTTCAAGCTGCAGTGAGATAGGGATTCTGCCATTTGCTCTGCTGTGATACTAGAAAAAGAGAAGTGCTTATTTTCAACTGTTTTCTGCACTTCTGTTTTACTGCATATCTGTTTAATCTCTGCAACAGTTTTTAGTCTTCTTTTTGTTGTCTGTTAGACCTGAATATCTGTTACTACTTATGACCTTTGAAGCTTGTAGTGAAATCTTTTGTCTAGAGAGGCCTAGTTGTTTCTTTGTGGAAGAGAGAATCAGTATGGTTTGGTCTACCTAGAAGCATTCCTGCAACACTGTGTTATTTTGACTGGATGATTTGGTTGCTTTCTGTTTCTCTGCCTTTAATAGCTAGTTTTAAACCAATTTGTACTTGTTTGCTCAAGCTGTTCAAAGCTGCAGTGAGACAGGCCTTCTGCCATTTGCTCTGCTATTACATTGGAAAAAGATAAGTGCTTATTTTCAACTATTTTCTGCACTTCTGTTTTACTGCATATCTGTTTAATTTGTGCAACAGTTTTTTATCCCACCCAGCTGCTGTTGTGGTCTTAAAGCTTGGTGGCTTTGAATTGCCCACCTCTAGTATAAAGTTGATACTGGACACTCCCCCCAGTCACATGCTCATTCTACTGTTTATAGTGAGAACTCTGTAAAGGCCCACCCCTTTAACTTCTCAACCTTGAATTATCTTATCTTCTGTCTCCTCACTTTCTATTTAAAAAAACTGCTCCTCTACCTACTTCATTTTGTTGTTATTGCTTAGGAGTTCAACTGCATTTAGTTTGTTGTATTTATTACTGCTTGTTAGTAACCTCATAGGATCATAGGAAGTTACTAGGCTATTGGCCTTGAGACCCTTATAAGCCTAGCCAAGAGTTTAGCCCATTCATAGGCAAATCAGCACCTGATGTCCCTGTCCATCAGGGATATGGGTGGAATCCCAGGGATGTATTTTCTATTTCCCATCCAGTTATCCAGATTGTGCTAAAAAAAGGGTAAAGAAGTACTCTGTTTGAAGTGGAGAGGGAGTTTATTCCATAGATGGAGGATTCTCTGGGACACAAATTTGTCCTGACAGGAAAGTCCTATTGATGTCACAGACCAGGTTGAGGCCGCATGTGTGGGTTACACAAGTGGAGCTTGACTTGCGGATATGCAGCAGTCCCATCAAGGCGGGGTCCGAGATCACCTTGTATGCCAAACAAGGGTCACCTCTGGAGTCTGTATGAAACAGAGTAGAGGTATAGGGCTTTTAGCCTACTTGTGTATGGTAGATTTTTGAGGCCCTGGATTCTCCTGGTGAGAAACCTCTGTGGTCTTTCCAGCTGCTGCATGTGCTTTGCGAGGTACATGCCGAATGGGGCATTGTTCTCAATAATGGGCCTTATAAGGGAAGAATACAGGGATGTTATGACCTCCTTGTCCCTGGGTGAGATACCCTTACTTATGAGGTGGGCCATGTAGAAAAATGTCCATACAATGAAAGCCACATGATGGTCAGAAGTCAGGCTGCTATCAATCTGGGTGCCCAAATCGCTCACAACTCACTGCGTGCTTAGAACATTATTAATGGGATAATTTGTGGGGACATCTCTCTCCCCAAAGGGGATGATGATGCATTTTTTTGTATTCAGCTTGAGGCCATGTTTCTGGCACCAGTCATTTGTTTGGGTGACACCCTCTTGGTGGAAGTGCATGACACTAGGGGAATTGATGACATCTCCCAACTAGCAGTCATCTACAAACTTGGGTCAGCCATAGCCCACTGGTTTTGGCCTGTGCCTCAGAAAAGTATATCCCAAATAACAGAAGCCCTAAGACCAAACCCTGGGGTACTCCACTCTATATGGGTCTACTGCTTGAGGTGGCTTCCCCTATTTTGACTAGATGGGTTCTATCAGTGAGCCAGTTGGCTACCCATCTGGTCACATATGGATTGATGCCTAGTTGAGCGAGTTCATCTATTATGCCAGAGTGTGAAATAGTGACGAAGGCTTTGGCCAGGTCAAGGTAGGCAGTGTGCACCGTCTTCCCCTCATCCATGGCTTTGGTGACTGTCTTAAAAAAGTCAACCAAATTTAACAGACATGACCTCCCCTTGATGAAGCCAAACTGTGTGGGATTGAGTGTTTGGAGGTTGCCAATGTACTTGTTTATGAGGGTCCATGATAATCCATTCCATGGCCTTGCAGATCAGGCTAGTTAGCCTTATGGGTCTATAATTTCCCAGTGGACTCTCCACCTTTGTGTAAAGGGATGACAGTGGCTATCCTCCACTCAGCTCTGATAAAACCAGTACTCAGGCTTTGGTTGAATAGGGTGCCTAATGGTGCTGCAAGTTCCTGCCTGAGTTCATGTAGGATACAGCCTGAGATGTTATCAGGTCCCATGGAGGCTGTATTTTTTGCCTTTGAGATAGCAGTGATGACCTCATCCCTAGATATAAGGGGAAGGGGGCAGGCACTAGGAATGTCCTGATTTACTGATGGGGGGGACAGAGGGATGAACTTTTCACTGAATCTGTCAGCCAGCAAGTTTGCTATATCTGTGGCATTTGTATGTGTGGTGTCCTTGACAACCAGTTCTGAACAGATCTGGGTGCTACCTTTGAGATTACGGACATATGTGAAGAAGGCCTTATGATTTTTTCTCATAGATGTGGCCAATTTGGACTCGAAGTTTGCTTTGGCGAATTTCACTAGTGCTCTTATTTGCTTGTTTAGGCTAAGGAGAGATTGCTTCCAATTGGGCACCTGCCCCTTCTTGGTCCTGGTCAGCAATTCTTTTCTTCTATTATATTCTTCTATTATAGAGTTTATTTATTGCAGATGTCCACCAGACAGGTTTTCTCTTCCTTGCGGAGGATGATTTAGTCCTCTCAGGTATTCCTGATTCCATGCATCAATATAATTGTTTATATAGTAATTTGGTATAGTTTTGGATACTGGTGCCAATTCCTAGAGAGGGGGAGGGGGCTGTGAAGCTGTTTATACCATCCCTCAGGAGGCTGTAATCAGCTTTGGAGATTTTTTTTTTTGATTGACCCTAGCCAGAGGGGGATCAGAAGAGATGGTGAATTCAAACGTGACTGCTTTATGATTCAATCTTACAAGGGAGGATGATACTGCAGGGATGCTGCAGTGGCAACTCATGTTGGTTAATACCAAGTCCAAGATATTATCACCTCTTTTGGGGATATCAACTAGCTGTTCCAAAGCATTTGCATTTACAAAATCGAGGAATCTCTGGGTATTTGTGTTCTGGCAAGCATAGTTCTTCCAGTCTGTGTTTGTGTAGTTAAAGTCACTCCAGATCAGGGTAAAGGGTTGAATCTTGATAGATTCGAAGAGGTCTAGATAGGCAGTTTGGGCATCTTGGGTCAGATTTGGGGGCCGGTATTATTTTATTCTATTATTTGTATAGGGGTCTTATCAATAGCTAACTGCACCTGGAGTGTCTCCTGTGCATCATACTGTTTGACCAGCCTGGAGGTGTGTATGTCTAATATATATTGATACACTGATGACAATATTCTACTGAATTGCTGCTTTATTTGTGCTGTCTGTTACTGTTTTGATTGTAAGCTACTGTTTTACAGCAATTAACTATATTTCATTGCTATCTTCTACAATTCATTACTGTTTAACTGCATTTTACTGCATTTCATTTCTGTTTAACTGTATTTTTTCATACTGTGACTTCTGTTCTTTTGACTATAAGTGATTAATCTGTGCTTCATTGTGAGATTTTTTTACTGGGTTCTTAACCTTAAAATTAAGCAGCATAGTCTAGATACAAGTCTGCTGTATCCAGAGCTTCAGATGCACGGCTTTAACCCTTTCTGAGGTATTTCATCAACAAATTTTCCCCTAGTAGCACTTGTGTTATCATCTAGTATTACTACTCTTAGACCTTCCTCCCTTTACCCTCTTAGCTCTTTCAATTTCTGACAAATATGGATGGAAAATTTCCTACATTTTCTCCTGCCAGTCTGGTTATGGGTATCCTGAGACAGTGTAGCAACTGCCCCATGTACACAGACAACCCTCTACTACTACCACCTAGGAACACAATTTGTGAGAGATGCAGTTATATCAAGCACCTAGTGTCATTGCTCTCTACCCCACAGACCAGTATATCTGACACTGAGAAGGTTGGCAACACGAACATCACAACTCAACCACCACCCCACCTACACAACACACCCCTACATATGTGGAGGTCCACTAATGCCTAAATATAGACCCAACATATTAGTCATAGGAGACTCCATTGTGAGACACACATGTGCCCCTCACCATGCTGGATAAGAGAAAGTCACTATTAGTTGCTTGTCAGGTGCCAGAATCTACCATATCATCAATACACTCAAGTCTCTCAACAGGTACTGTTATGACTGTCATAGTCCATATTGGACTGATTGACATGAGACATACCTCCATGGACTATATGAAGAGAGACATGATCGAGCTTGCTGAGCATGTGTCCCAGGCAGGTTATGTTCCTAGCCTTAAGCAGTATTCTACCGCTCCCCGAATGATGCCTCAGTACAAAAAGAAAATGACTGACTAACAATTGGCTTAGTTTCTGGTGTCATTCGAAGGGGATCCAGTACCTGACAGCCTGGGATGATACGATTAGCAAACCATGATGCTTTGCCAGAGATGGCATGCATCTGTCTCCCTTAGGCTTCAGCTTCCTGACAAAGGCTCTTGCCTCCCCCATAGTGCCTTTTTTATACATATATATATATATATATATATATATATATATATATATACACACACGCATTATATATATGGGTCTACTTTAAAATCTCGACCTACCGGAAAGTCGACTTTCAAATCAGCGAGATGTCAACAATTAAATTTTACTCCGGGAATCTAACCACTGGGCCACCAATGACTACAATATGAATGGAAGGAAACTAAACTTACCAATGTAGGGGGCTATGCCCTCTACCCAA
>NC_056733.1:1256729309-1256773439 GCF_019279795.1 Protopterus annectens
CTCACTTCTCCCTTTCTAAAATAAATGGGTAGAAATATACTTTAACATTCACAACTTATTAACTTTCTAATGAGGGCCTCCTGTTAATCTGAAAGTTGAGTAATCATGAAACCTGTATTGGTCCAATAAGAGATTTTGCATTACTCTGTTTTCGAATGTTTTGCTTCTGTGACCCAACACAGCGGTTTTCATTTTTTTCCTGCTAGCTTTAGATAAGTAGTTTTAAAACAACTTTGAAGTGTGTCTTGTATAAAAAGTAAAGTGACTAATACACATGTTGAAGCTGCCTAAGAAGGTCTGCGGGCCTTACTGAAACCACAAAACTTGCATCTCTTTGACTGCATAAATGGCTGTACAACCCCAGATATAAAAAAGTAAAAAAAAATGCTTAAAAACTTACTAAGATAGCACACAGACACTGTGTTTTTGCTTAAGAAAAAGAAATACCACTGATGCTGTGCTTCCTTTTATAAAACAGTTTGAGATATTATACAAGTGTCAACACAGAGTAATAACTTCAACAGCTACTATTACACCAATACTTCCTTCTCATCAAAGATTATGTCACTTGGGGTTTCCCTTTCTCACAAATGTGTAACAGAAAAATTACCAGCACCACTAAACAAGCAATGTCTCAATAGTTCAGCAGGTAGTATACTTGCCTTTAGTGCACAAAGTTGTGGGTTTTATTCCCACAATAAAAAGTTGGATTGATTTTTCCAATATTGAAACTGCAGTGCAGCATTGAGGGGGGGGGGTGCTGCAATCTTTCAGATGAGATGTTAAACTGAGATTCCATCTACTTGAGATGGTGGTAGTTCAGGTGGTTGTAAAAGATCCCATAGACCCTATAAAAAAGAATAGGAAAAGTTCCCCAGTGCCCTGTCCAAATTTCCCCAATATTATAAATACTATCTTGAGTATTCTTCGAAGCGAGGCTACAGGCCTAGTGGGACTTACCCAGTCAAAAAAGAAAGAAAAAATGATAAATAAATGTCCATGTTTCCTGCCCACTTCTCAGAGGGTTTGCATTGGTTAGCCATCTGCAATCAACTAAAAAATGCAACTACTGCTGTTATGCACAGAGGCATAATTCAGACCTGTTTTGATCAAAGAATTTCAGGGTAGATATTATGCTTTTGGAGAGCTGTCTACATACAAAAATAGAATGTTCAGCAAGAAAAGAGGCATATGTAGTACACTTTAGGGGGCTGGTGATGTGCATCAAGTGTGTCT
Source organism: Protopterus annectens (assembly GCF_019279795.1). Classification (NCBI taxonomy): domain Eukaryota; kingdom Metazoa; phylum Chordata; order Ceratodontiformes; family Protopteridae; genus Protopterus; species Protopterus annectens. The sequence continues at coordinate 1,256,730,546 of NC_056733.1, forward strand.
GTCATCAGTCAGATATACTTTAAAATTGTGTTGTAGGATTTTTTTCATGGTGCAAACATTATGCAGCTGGACAGCTGTCCAATACCAAACAAAATGGATAGCAACAGAACGGGCATGTGTAGTAAGACTTTAAGAGATATGTGCAACAAGTGTGCCTATGATCAGTGAAACTTAATTCAGAACTATATTCTCAAATGACTTTTTCAGGGGAGAGACATTGCGATTCAGCAGATCTGTCCACTTATCTTATTAATATTAATACAAGTGGAAGATACATGTAAAGGATGTATTTAAATAAAACATGGAAACTTCTGTATAACCTGACACACATTAGTTTAAAGGGGTGTGGGTGGGACAACAGTAATGCTTGAAGAATATGTAATGCTTCCTAAACAGAAGCTCAGCAATGATATTCATCCTTAGATCACTGTTGCATTAGCTTAAGCTATATGGGATTCCCTGCTAAGGACTGGATCGGCTGGCAGCTTCTTAAAGCTTAAGGCATTTTCCATGCCTCCTAGCCACCTTCCTCTGTGTAAGCAGAATATAATGAGCAACCAGGACTATTTTTAATAGTAATTTTGAATTGAACTGAAAAAAATATGGAGCACATTGCATTTGATTTAACATCAGCTAATGAGATTTTTTGTTGCTATAGATAAGTGCAAGATCACATATTTCTTATATTTTTGTTCATTCAATTTCTTTGGTAACTCGGGTGTTGGTGAGTCACTGGTGTGTCACCCAAAATGTTGTAGCATGTCACCTTTGACAAGTGTCATAGGTTCACCATCACTGAGCTAGGACATGAAAAACAGACACAGACATTTCTTACCACTGTCAGCTACCCTATTCCAAGGCTTGGTTAGATAAGTACCCACTGGGAATTATTTTGCACAATTTAAAAAAAAGTGTCACCTTTCTGTTAAAAGATATTTACTGGCTTTTCTTACAAACATTTATGGGTGCTGTCATAGAAGTCGTTTATTGCTATTCTGTTTTTATGTGCTTAAGCTTCCCTTTGGGGAGTTCCACTGTTTCGGTGAGAAAGTTTTGTTTTTGTCAGAGTTGCTAACTGATAACTATACATACTGGTTTTAGGGTCTCATTATTTTTTCCTCAAAGCTTATATGTTTTACTTAACCACTTTTCAAATATCAGTAGGGGGGGGAAAAAAGCCAGTTTTTGATTCAATAATTCACCACAAGGTTTTTTTTTTTTTTTAGACTAAATGGTTAACTTTTCTGTTTTAACTTGTAATTAGGGATTAAAGCTTCTGGTGTTGAGGGTTCTCATTACAGTTATTTGCATCAAAACTTATTTAATTGTTGTTTGGGATTATTTTTGTTTTTATCCAACTACCTCTCAAAAGCCATTTCTAGTAAAAGGTTGATTTTGGTATTCTTTTGATAAATTCACTGCAAAGTATTATTTTTTGGTACGGAAAAGGAGTACCTTTCCAATGAATTTTGAAGCTAGTGGTGAAAGCTTCTGGTTTGAAGGGATGTCATTAAATAATTTTATCTCAGAACTTATTTATTAATGATAATTACACCTAGCCATTCCTTAGATACCATTTCTGGTTAAAAGCCGGTCTTAGTTTTCTGAAAAGAACTTCCTGCAAAATAATGTTGTGTGCAAGAAAAAGTTTTTTCTGTCAAAACTTGTTACTAGGGACCAGTGTGTGTGAGTTTCATGGCTGTCACAAGTATTTTACCAAAGACCACTCAACATGTCTTTGTCTGCATTTTCAGATTTCTTTAGCAGCAAGGACGAAGACTTAGGTCTCAGCAGTCCATTCATTCCATCTCCAAACCAAAATAAGTTAGATGCTTCAGTTTTTATTCAGCCTCTGATTTGTCTCAGCTGCTGGTGAGTGACTCTACTGTGGTCATTCTGTGTTCCTTGGAATACTCAACTTTTCCTCTCGGTCCCACTGGTGTGGTTCTCAGAAAGCCACTAAGAACTGGAAGTCAGGAATATCCTTTGTGGCTGTTTGGCTGCCTTCTTTGGGCAAGGGAGAGCCACTTGTATCACTGTTGTGGAAAGAAATGGATGGCATTTCTTTGCTTTCCTATCATTAGGATTCAGTTCCAGGGGTGGAGATAACCTTGCTAGCTGCTCTATATTTATGGGGGAAAAGTTTTCCAGGGAAAGGAAATAAATAAATGAACACTTTTTCCTCTCCTGAATTATAAACTTTTATCTGAGGCAGATTATTCTTCAATTTCCTTTACTAAAGAGTTGTCTTTTTCCATTGTTGTGATGAGAACAAAGTAGTTAATTTAATGTGATGCTTTCTTCTAACTAATAGTGTACCTGTCCCTTCAACTTTTCTTTTTAAACCCCAGGGCAGATGTCCAGTGCATTCTCTCTCAACTTTAGGCCCTGCCAAGTGAGTTACTGCAGCTGATTCCATCCCTGTAAATAAAATTGTGAAAAAACATGACAGGCTTAAGAAGAAAGTTTTACTTCCACCTTAATCTTCAAAATAGTCTATGGTCAGCCTCACATTTCTTGTTGACAATATCAGAAAGTTAGCATCTCAGCCATTTTTTTTAAATACTATATGGCATTCCTGAATTCCTTATTATTCTCTGTACCATAGTAGCCAAACCCTCACTAAAATGTCCTTAAGTCACTGCTCTTGTTGGATCTATATGCCACTGCATCAGTGAGAAGATTTGCCTGGCTTAATTCTCAGAAATTCCATAGGTCAAAGTCAAGATTCTTATGTTCCCCTGGCAAAGAGAGATACTACTTGACCCTTAAGATTTTTGATTCAAGTAAGAAGTTTTTTCATGGGACACAACTTTTTCTAGAACAGTTCAGTTTTGACAATCCTACTAGAAGGCTACATCTGCCAATATTATGCCTTAACTCTTTTTCTAAGGAGTCCACTTCTTCCAACCAATTCTCTCTGCTCTTTCCTCTCTTAGCATTCTATCTCAGAAGGAATTAGATCCTGTTTTCCCAGGGCAAGTAGGAAGGGATTACATTCAAGTCTTTTATAATGCCAAAGAATGAAGGAAACTTGACTCAAATCCTGCATCCAAACTCTCAAAGATTTCAGGCATTTTTTTTATGTTTGTTGTAATCCACTTAATGCAATCATAAGACCAAGAGTGTTCATAAGTACTTGGCTCCCGTAATAGCCCTCTTTACACTGCATGGAATCTACAAATTTTCTATTTTTGGAAGTACTGTCTTACATTTGTCGATTCTTTTCAGAATCACTGGCCTTAAGAAAAAAAAAAATTCTGCATGGATTCCTAGTGATCAAGAAGAAATCTCTAATTTCCAGTTCTTATGATTGTGCTTCAGAGATACCTATGGGATACATCTCTCATGTTGACTTCTTTCTCAAAACTCACTGGGATATTCGATGACCATTTTCTGGTTTTCTCCTACCATATTCCAGACTATGTCAGGGAACAGCTCAGAAATTGAGATTTATGGCGCACTGTGTTCTCTTGTTTCATTTGGCTACACTTAGAAAATTTCAATTGTTCACAAGATGAGTTTAAATTAAACTCCAGCACACCTCTTTCATTTCAGTTCCAGTGCTGCAGTTAGTGAAAAGGAGATACTATGGTGAGTGAATCAGTGGCATCGCTGTACAAATCTTCCTTTTTTGCTCTTTTAGCTCTACCCATCCTGTAATTTCAGATATATCAGACTTTGTTCACATATCTGTATCCAAGAGGGTGCGAGTCCAGGACCAGCAGAACAAGCCAGACAAATGAAAAGCTCATAAATATTAAACAAATGATGGTGCTAACAAATTTTCTCAAATCCAAGAACATCTCTGGGCTTCAGGACCTCTGCGTCAACTCGGACATCACTACAACAATATGGGTACATACACAAGCCCCAGCCCTTTACAGACTAGCTGTGGTAACTTGGGAGCTAACCTGTCATCTCCTTCTGTTCCTTCAGCCTACCTACATTCAGTCAGAACATAGCTTTATTGCATGGAAGCTGAGCAGGACCAGGATAGATCTCCATCTAATAAAAATCACTCCTGGAGGGTCTTCCAGATAATGATCTATCTGTGGAGAAATCCTGAAGTACGCTGATTGGCTTCAGCCACAACAATTAAAGGAATTCTGTTCCAGGACTGTTTATCCTTGGACCCGGAATATAGATGTCTTTTCATTCCTACAAACTGAAATGTTTCTGGATAATTTTCCACCCTTTCCCCTTTGATAAACAGCTATCTTCTAAAGACAAAGACTCTCCAGAGATTATTATGGTCATTATATTTTGGCACAGGCAACAGTGGTTTTCCCTTTTTTTGAATTTTGCCAAGGGCAATTACTACAAGCTTCTTCAAAGAATGGATTTAGTTGCACAAAATAGGATGTTGTTTGATACACTCTAATATTTAATTAATTCTGTTAACTATATGGATGATAGAAAATGAGTTCCTTTCAGCAATTTTTTTTTTCTGAGGACATGCAACAGGTATTAAAAGAGGCAATCAAACATACTACTCAAAAATCATGTATAATTGACAACGATTTTGTAGTTGGTTCCAAAGTATAAGGATCCTTTTCAGGAGCAGTCATCTGGATCTACAGGATTTGGGAGAGCTATTCTCCTCTGGTCTTTCTTACTCTTTTTCAAGATTTATCTTTTTAGCAATTTCTGCTTGTCTGCCCTTAGATCCCCTTTCTTCTTCACCTCAGATGAAAAAGTTTTTTAATGAGGTCATGCGTATCCATCCACCTAGAAGGTATGTGGCTGCTTTTTGGGATCCTTATTTTGTCTGGAAAAAACATTACATTGCTCTGGTTGAACCTGATCACAAGGCAGATTTAAGGTCTTGTCATAGAAATCAGTAATACTCATTGCTCTGACTTCTGTTAGGAAAAGTTTCTGAGTTACAAACTCTTATGGAGAGTCAACACTCTCTCTCTCATATCTTTTAAAAGACAGGTTAAATTTTGAATAAAATCTGCATTTATGCCTAAAGTGGTTTCACTGTTTTATTTGAGTCCATTTTTTTCATCTCTGTCTTTTTTTTCAGATTCAAAAAAATAAGTGAGTAAGAATTTTTTATACTCTGAATGTCCACAATCAACCAGGATAATTCATTGACAGGACAAAAATCTTCAGGAGCTCTAATCTACTGTTTACTTTCCATGAAAGCAAAATAAAGTCTCAACCTATATATTTTTATTATAGTCATCATAAGACATTCTCAGGAAGGGTCAGAGCCCTTTTTCCAGGGCTCTTGCTACTTCTGCTGCGTTTTGGAAAGAGGCAGACTGTAGAGATTTTCTAGAAGCAGCAACTTGGTTTTCTGTGCACACCTTTACCAAGCACTTCACAAACTACTTTCATTTTCTAGCTCCAGAGCAGACTTTTCTAAGTATTTTTCAGGGGCTCCTACACTCTAATCCTTCTACCACCTACCTTTCTTTCTCAACTCTAGTATTCATCCCATATAATTTAGGCTACTGCAACAGTGATATAATAATGAACATAGCACAGTTGTGTAAGTAAACTTACTGCAACAGTTCAAATACATCACTGTTGCAGTAGCCACACCCTGCCACCATACCCCTCTTGTTTGCTGTGTTTATGCCAGGGTGTGGGATCTTTATCATTGTTATCTGTACCAACCAGGGCTCTAGCCTCCCTCTTCTGAAGCAAGAAAGCTTGGAGTTTTTGATGCCCTAGCCACTCATTACATCCTGCTTATCTTATGCAGGGGAATGGCAAGGGCATGTGGAAGGTGCTTTAGAGTTTTGGAAATTGCTGGCTGGTCCACATCTTGACAGGATGTCCCATACAGATTAGGCTACTGCAACAGTGATCTATTTGAACATCTACTGTTCCCTTCAACTTGTGGGAATACGGATCCAGTACAGATCTGACTCAGCCTCATTTTCCAACATCGGATCCAAGCTCCAAACTCCTCCCCTACCCATAATGCCTCTTGTCTCCCTCCTCCCCTCAGATCGAGTTTTCTGCAAACAGTAGCACCCTAACCTATCCATGTGCCATTAGCACCAAAAAGGAAGACAAAGGCTCACCAGAGTAGAGGCTATGTCTCTTTCATCTGGTCCACAACATAAACCACATAAGGGAGGGATGGTTGAAAACAAATGAAAAGCAACAACTCAGATGGAACGTTATGGTGAGTACATAACTTTATCTGAAGTTGTTGTTTTCATTTGATCTTCAACCTGTGGGATAGAGACCCCAGCTACCAACCCCCCCAGGAGGTCCTCATAGAAGGATGTTCTGAAGCATGGTGGAGCCAAAGGATGCCCTGCCTCTGGATAGGAGATCTAACTTATAAAGCAAAATAAACATGTGTGATGATGCCCAAGTAGCTGCAAAGCACGCCATCTAAAGAAACCCTAGACCAAAAGGCCGCTGAAGTAGCCACGGACCTGGTAGAATGCCCCCTGACATGACCTGGTGGAGATAATCCTTTGGGTTTATAAGTAAAAGCTATGCACTGAGAGATCCAATGAGCAATCGTAAGGTTTTTGTTCTATGCAAATAGAAACACAGTTGCCTATTAACATCAATGAAATGCAATTTGTACTCTCCCTTATTCTGAATGGAAAACAGGGTGATTGATGACCTGGTTAATATTAAATTCTGAAGTCATTTTGAGAAGAAATGAAGGGCTTACCCGTAAGGGAACCCTGTCTTCATGAAACACTATATAAGGGGGCTTGACAGATAAAGCCTGGATCTCACATACCCTTTTAGCGGAAGTAATGGTGACCAGAAAAGCTGTCTTCCAAGACAGGAATTGCAAAATCCACTGTAGCTGATGGTTCAAAGGGGGAAGAAAACAAGGCTTGTAGGAATAGGGTAAGATCCCAAGGGGCATGGCTCCATAACTGGAGGCCTAAGTAAAACGGTACCTTTCAAAAAGGCTTTATAAAGCTTGGAAGAAGCCAAGGAAGCCAAATGGTCTCGTATGAAAATTGGAGATAGCTACCAATTGCACATTTACTTTAGAAAAGCTCACACCCTGATGAAAAATATCTGTCAAAAACTCCAAAATGGTAAGGACTGGAGCAGTGAAGGGGTCTAAATCATGTTGAGAAGCCCATATCGAGAAACATTTCCACTTACTAGAATAAACTTTCCTAGTGGAAGATTTGTGAGCCACTATCAAAATCTTCTTAACAGGAGAAGACAGCCCAGGAGTCCTAGCTATTACTGGAACTGGAGCAGTCAAGCCGTAAGCTTCAAACTGACCAGATCTGGGTGTGGAATCCCTAAGGAATGCATGATCAGAATCAGAACTGGGTCTAATGTCCAGGGAGGACACACTGTATGAGTCCACAGAAAGGAGAACCACACTTGACGAGGTCAGAAGGGGGCAATGAGGATCACTAAGCTCCCCAGCTGTCGAGCTTTCTGAATGAATTTCGGGATCAGAGGGAGTGGAGGATAAGCATACAGAAGACCAGAGAGCCAAGCATGGACTACATCATTTCTAGGGGATTCCCCTGGAGGGAGGTTCAAAGCAAAAAACTCACTACACTTCGCGTTGGAAGGAGAGGTGAACAGGTTGCAGCAAGGCTGACCTCACTTTAGAAACATCTATTCTGCTACTAAAGGATTCAGAGATCACTCATAATGCATCAGAATAGATCTGCTGAGCCTGTCTGCCAAAATGTTGGACCTCCCCAGAATGTGTGTTGCCACCAGGAAAAAGGCCAGAGGAGATCACCCATTCCCACAATCTCATGGCTTCGCGTTAGACCTGGTTCCCCCCTGTTTGTTGATGTACCAGACTACAGACATATTGTCTATCTGGATGGAAATCATCCCTTGGGGAAGATGGACATGAACTTGCAATGCCGACATCACCACCCTCATCTCCAAGATGTTGATATGTAGATGGGTCTCTAGGGAAGACCACGTGCCTTGGACTGTACTTCCCATAAAATGCCCCCCATCCAAGTAGGGAGGCATCTATGGTAACTGTGGTTACCAGGGGGGGATAAACAGATAACCCAGAAAAATATCCGGGGATTGAAGACACCAGAGAAGCAAATCCCTGCATGCCTGAGATAAGCAAACTGGATGAGATAATGGCAAGTCTAGTAATGACCACTGGAATGTTAGGATCTATTGAAGAACCCTCATATGCAGATGAGCCATAGGGATCAGGGTGATTGTGGCCACCATGGACCCCAACGCCTGAAGAATTGACTCTGCAGGGAGATACTGGGTCTGAACAATGTACCACATATGATGTCCGAGGAATTAAAGTCTGTCCAGAGTTAGAAAAATCTAAATCTGAGTGGTATCTAACTGACCCCAATGAAATCGAGAACTTGAACTGGATCCAATTGGGTCTTGTTGTGATTTATAGTCAGGCCTAGCTGGTGAGCGGTCTGGAGAAGGAGATCCCTGGCCTGACAGAGTCAATGCCTGGAGGGAGTGGAAAGGAGACGATTATCCAGGTAGGGGAAGACCTGGAACCCCTCCAGCTGCAGGTGAGCCACAATCACTGCCATCACTTTGGTGAACACCCTGGGGATGGTGGTGAGACCAAAGGGGAGCACCCTGAACTGATAATGATTGGCTCCCAGCTGGAAATGGAGGAATCTCTGAGAGAGCCTGTCCATTTTGATGTGGTAGTATGCATCTTGAAGATCCACCGAGCACATCCAGTCATGTCTCTGCAGAAAGGGCAGAATGGATTGGAGAGTGACCATCTGGAATTTTGTCTTGGCAACTAACAGGTTTAGGTTTGAAAGATCCAGGATGGGTCTCAAGTCTCCCGTCTTATTTGGCACCAAAAAGAACCTGGAATAGATGCCTGATCCAGATTGGACTGGGAGGATGGGCTGGATGACTCGTATTTCGAGCAGCTTAGAAATTTCCACTGCTGCCTCCTCCTATTGCATGGGGGTGTTTGGGTGGGACTGGAGGTTAAAGGAAGGGAAGTGAATATCCTCTGGATATAATCTGCAACACTCAGTGCTCATCTGTGATGGACTCCCAGGCTGTTAGGTGCAGAGAGAGATGTCCCCTGACTGCCTCCTGAGACGAAAAGTAGGGCATCCCTTCAGGGCTGCTGCGAGGGTATGTCCGGGAAAGAATCCAGAGATCCTGGTTCCTTGGACCCCCTAGGCCACAACAACAGTGCCTGTCATATCCCCTCTGCCTCTGGGGGAAGGTGAGTCCTGAGCATCGTGGGAAAAGCCCTAAGATTTTTGGAACCACATCTTCTTCACCTCACGTTGATTCTGGGAAAAACTTGCATTGAGAAGCAAATCTCAATGCTAGACAAGGTCTTTCCATTTCTCTCACTCTGGACTAAAGTGTCTCGAATGGTCTTACCAAAAAGTTGGCATTTGTAAATGACACCCTGAAGGGCTCCAAGAATGCATAAAGCCGGAGCCAAGCGTGATGTCTAACAATAACACCTGTTCCGGCTGCCCTAGAGGCACCTTCCATTGCATGTGTTAGGAGCCTCCATAGAGGTACTGGAAATAGAAGTTAGGTTGGCCATATGGGAGGAGAACACTTTCTTCCCTTCCGTTGACATGGACCCTGGGGCAGACTCAGTGACCTCTTTGACCAGTCTCACTGTAGTCTGATGACATGTGCCATATAGTTCAGTGCATGCAAGGCAAATGTGGCTGAAGCATAAGTGTGCTTCCCAAAACTGTCCATAGCCTGGGACTCTCTGTCCGGTGGATGGACCATAGAGCTCTCCTGAGCGAACTCTTTCTTGGTGGCTGCCACAACCACCATGGCATCAACTGGGGATCCCCTAGATCAATGCTGCTTGTCTGAAGGGGAGCTTAGAATTTTATCAGGGCACTTGTGAATGGGCTCCACTGTGTTGGGCTTCTTCCATATCCAGGATGAAATCATGTTCACAAGAGGATCAGTGGGACAGGACACCCAAGAAGCAGAGGGTCCTGTGCCAAACATCTCAAGGGACACTGACTCATCCAGGTTGGGTTTTTGGACAGACCACCCCCCATGCTGGCTTAGGATTTCCATTTCTAGGGGTGACCAGGGGGAACCCTCTCCTTCCTCTAAACTGATGTCTTCTGTGAGTGCCTCCTTTTGTATGCATGTTTCCAAGGGAGCACCTTGGGGAAGCTCTGGGGAGGATTCAGAAATTTCTGGCCATTCCTGGGGGGGGACCCTGGGGCGGAGAGGCAAAGTACAGTTGTGTACCTACCATAAATGTAGATGTTCAAGTGTATTCACTGCTGCAATCATTACAACTGGGTTATCCTGCTGGCAGGCTACCCGCAGTCGGCCCGAGTTCCAAAGTCTAGGTCCGGCGTCGGTTGCTGTCATCTCCTCCCGACGTCAGTGCACCAGGGGTATAAAAGATGCAGCTGACACCATTTTCTTCAGTTTTTCTTGCTCTAGATGTCAGGTGCCCCTAAAATGGTAGGCTAAAATATGCCAATAAGCATGCATGCACACAAAACAACTTTTCCTTCATCTACAAGCAAATCCACCACATAGGTTGCATAGAGTAGAAAAGTACAGATAGGTCCCACTAAAGAAAAAAGGGGGATGGTGGGAGGGTAACCTGGACTGCAACAGTGAATACACTCAAACATCTACATTTATAGTAGGTACACAACTGCACTATGTTCATCGTGTTTCACTGTTGCAGTCATTACAATTGGGTTGAATCCCAAAGCTAAGGTTGGGAGGCTGGAGCTAAATAGGATTTTGAGAGGCTATAAGTCCCTGCAGAACTGCAGTGGCAAAGCCTGCCCTGGATTTAGAGTAGAGAGGTAAGTGACAGTGCTTTGTAAAGGTATGCACTGAACTTCAAGTTGCAGTCTCTAAGATGTCTTTGGTTGGTACTCCTCTGAGGAAGGCTGCTGAAGTGCTGCTGCTCTGGTTGAATGTGGCCTAATGCCCTTAGGCACTGATTTGCCATGCTGTGAATAGCAGAAATGAATGCAATGGCCTATCCACTTTGAAATAGTCTGTTTTGAGATAGGTTTTCCTTGTGATGCTGCTGCATATGCCACTAGAAGTTGATCAGTCTTTCTGAAAGCTTTAGTTCTATCCAAGTAGAAGCGTGGCTATCTGGGAATGTCCAAAGAATGCATAATTCTCTCATCCTTATTCTGTGGGTTTGGATAAAAAGTAGGCAAATGAATTGTTTAGTTAAGGGCCACACTGGATACTACCTTAGGCATAAATGTAGGGTTTGTCCTCAGCGAAACCCTGTCAGGATGGAAAATGATAAAAGGTTCCACAGCCATGAGTACCTGTAACTCTGAGACTCTTCTAGCGGGGGTTATTGCTAGGAGCAGAGCTGTTTTCCAGGATAAGAATTTTATGTCAGCTGCAGAGGCTGGCTCAAATGGAGGCAGTGTGAGTTTTTCCAAGACATAGTTGAGGTCCCATGCAGGTACTGGTGCTCTCCTTGGAGGTCTTATGTTTTTGGCCCCTCTGAGGTACTGCCTTAGTAATGGATGAGAAAAAATATGTGGTTCTGTGTTGTAATGAGCTGAAATGGCAGAGGCATGAATTTTAATTGATGAAAAGGAAAGGCCTTTATCCAGCATCTCAGTTAAGTATTGCAAAATCTGAGGAATATTTGGAACAATCGTGTCAATACCTTGTGCTTGGTTCCAAGCACAGAATCTCTTCCATTTGTCTGCATAAGATTTTCTGGTGCTAGGCTTCCTGGCCTCCAAAATAACATCCATCACTGCTTTAGAGAGAGGTGTGTCTTGAGAGGCTATATTTTCTGCCATGCCGCCAGGTTTAAGGTTTTGAGTTGGCTGTGCAGTATCTGACTGTCTTGTTGGGTCAATAAGTGAAGAATTTGAGGTAATGTCCAGGCTGGGCAGTGAGAAAAGCTCTTTAGGATTGGGTACCAGTGCTGGCGAGGCCAGTTTGGGGCAATCAGTATCATTTTTGGTTTCCCTTGTCTGACCTTGAGGAGTACCTTGGGGAGGAGAGGCAGAGGAGGAAAGGCATATACTGTTAAATTTTTCCAGCTGAAAGATAGAGCATCTACTTTCCATGCTTGCTTGTGATAAGTCCTTGTGCAGAATCTTTGTAGTTGGTAGTTGTGAGGGGAGGCAAACAGGTTTATGTCCGGGCATCCCCAGGTCCTTGTTATCATGCTGAAGACTTGTGGATCCAATTTCCACTCGTGGGGATCCATTAGGTTTCTGCTTAGTTTGTCTGCCAGAGTATTTTTCCTTCCTGACAGGAATTGTGCTTGCAGATGTACTTGGTAAGTCAATGCTGTGTGCCACAAGTTCATGGCTAGCCTGCAGAAGGGGTAGGAATGTGTGCCTCCCTGTTTGTTTATGTACCACATGACTGTAGTATTGTCCGTCTTTATTAGTAGTTGTCCTGGATGAAGCTGATCCTTGAAGGCTGTTAGGGCATTCTGAACAGCTAGCATCTCTTTTTCATTGATATGTAGATGCATTTGACTTGTGGAATATGTGCCCTGAATACATCTCCCTGCCATATGGGTCCCCCAGATGTGATCTGGTGAATCTGTTGTCAATGTCTGCCTGGCTGTGGGTAAGGTGAATGGCTGTCCCGTGTTGTGGTGACAGGCTTTTGCCCACCATCGAAACTCCTGTTGCAGGCAGGGAATGAGGGTCATTATTGTTTCCAGGCTGTGGCAATGTTGAGTCCAAACACTTTTTAGATACCATTGAAGTTTCCTTATATGCAGTCTTGCATATGGAATTAGCAGAATGCAGGATGCCACGAAACCCAAGGCCTGCAGAATTTTTCTTGTAGATAACTGGGTCTTTGTTGCCAACATTTTGAAATAAGTAGTCAGTTGTCTTTGTTTGTCTGGCGTAAGATAAGCCATCTAGGCAGTCGTATTTAAGCTTGCACCCAGGAATATTATCTCTTGGGTTGGGTGGGTGGCCTAATGGTTAAGGTGTTTGCCTTAAAAACACAAGGTGCAGGGTTTGAGTCTCACAAGGGATAATTGGCTAGGCTTAAAATGGCTCGCAAGGGCAGTTAGCCTAGTACTAATCTATGAACTTATCTATGAATCTTGAGAGGGTACGAGTTTTGATTTCTTCTCGTTTACTGTGTACCCTAGACTTGTCAGTAATCTTTTTACAAACGCCAGATGCTGTAGTAGAATGTCCTTGTTCTCCACTTGAATAAGGCAGTCGTCCAAGTAAGGATATATTTGTATTCCTCTTTGTCTGCAAAATGCAATTACTGGTGCCAGGCACTTTGTGAAGATCCTGGGTGCAGTAGATAAGCCAAAGGGCAGTGCAGAGAATTGGTAGTGTATTGAGCCAGCTATGAATCTGAGGTATCTTCTGCATGTTTGTCTGATTGGGACATGCAGGTATGCCTCTTTTAGATCTAAAGTCACAAGCCAAGCCTTCTTGCCCAACATGGGCAGAAGCTGACGTAGAGTCAACATTTTGAAATATCCAGATATGTGTTTAGAATAGAGAGGTCCAGTATTGGTCTCCAGGCTTTGTCTTTTCTGGGTACCAAGAACAGTCTTGAATAGAATCCTTGACCCTGCTCTTGTTCTGAAACTTGTTGAATGGCCCTCATGTTCATGGGGATGAAACTTGTTTTTGTGCCTCTGCCCATTGATTGCGTGGCAGGTCTGGCATAACGTTTTGCCTTGGCAGGGTGTGAAAGTGGAACCTGTAGCCTTGTGAAACTATATTTAGAACCCATTTGTCCTGGGTGATCATGTGCCAATTTTGTGAAAAAAGTGCTAGCTTTCCCCCCAAAGGGGCTGCCAAAAGATAAATGCTTGGTGCTGGAAGTGGGAAGTCATCGAGACTGTTTCCTGAATGGCTGTGATTTTTCCTCTCTGCTCTTGGAGGTAGAAGCACCCCATTGTTTAGGCCTGTATGAGTCTTGGGGCTGTGATCTTCCTCTGGGGCGTCTGTATCTGCCCCTTTGTGGTCTATCGGACACTGGAAAGGACCAACTTTTTGTAGCCCAGTTCCTGCTAAATCTGGGAGGCTGTACCTGCAAGAAATCCTTGACTGTTTGCATAGATTTAGCTTTGTCCTCCATTTTCTTCAACACCTCTTCTGCTTTAGCACCAAAGTATCATGCTGTAAAGGAGAGTCTAATAGTTTTGCTTTAACATGATCCAGCAAATTTTGTTCTTTTAACCAAGCATGCCTCCTAATGACAGAACCTGTAACAGCAGCCCTGCAGGAGGCCTCAAGAGAATCAAAACCACATTGCAAAGTATGCTTTCCAACTTGTTCAGCTGCATGCAATAAATCCTGCATTTCTTTATTGTCTGCACATTCTGTATTTGCTGGCATTTTCTGTTTAAGTAAAGATATAAGATATTGCTGATACTTAAGCATATGAAATTGGCAATTTAAGGCTCTTACAGCCAAAGTAGCAGAGGTATAAATCTTTTTGCCCCATCTGTCTAGGGCCCTAGAATCCCTATCAGAGGGGATAGGGTTTTTTGCAGTAGAAGCCTTGACCCCTTTGGGACCCTGAGAGATGGTTTCTGGGTCAGCTGCAGGGTTCTTATAGAGAAATGTATGTGAATCAGGAACCCTGTAGTATCTGTCTGGCTTAACAGGGGCTGGTGGTAAAGAGTCTGGAGAAAGACTGGACTCTGAAAATACATCATCTACAATGTCTAAAACAGGCGGGATAGCAAGGGGCCTGTGCTGGGGCAATAAAAGGAAATCTCTGAGCCTTTTCTTGGATTCGGAGTAGTCTTGGCTCTCCCAGTGGAAATGCTCCCACATAGTATGCAGTGTTTCCCCAAAAGAATAATCCTCAGGAGGAGAGGCTGAAGGGATAGATTCTTCAGCATCAGAATTTTCATAGGGAGGAATAGAGTAATCCTGTTCAGAGGAGAAATCAGAGGAAATGGAAACCTGATCTGAAGATTCATATTCTAACTCTTGCCTAGGCCTCTTTTCAGGAGGGGGATGGGAACCCCTGATCAAAGTAATAAGGTCTTCGGCCATTAGGCATGGAGGCCTGTCCAGGTGAATGCTGTACTTGTTTCTTTGTCTTTAGAGCTGCTTTAGTCTTTGTAGCTGAAGTTGGTTTCACATATAACTGTGTAGGCCTGAAAACACCCTCAGAAGCCGATGCCTGCTCAGTGGCTCTGGACCCATCTGAGAGAATAGTTTCCGAGTGTCCATACCTTGAGTTTCCAGAGGCCCAGTCGGCTCCACGTGGGAGTCAGAAGTGGCCTGTGGCTCTGAGGTAGCAGGTGTAAGGGACTGCAAAAGTGCCTCACTGAGAACCGGCGAACCAGCGACAGGCCTAGAAGAAGCCTCGTCGTCGGTTTTGGATCTTGGATGCCTGTCCTTTTTCTTTTCATTTTTTGTAAACTCCGGTAGTCGGCTGATCCAACGGCATTATATAATTAAATATTCTGCCAAAGTAATGGAATGCAATATCGTACCGACGCTTAATAGTGCGTTGGTTAAATCTAGTACAAAACCGACAACTAGCAATGTTATGGTCAGGGCCTAGGCAAGGAATACAGTAAGAATGAAAATCCTTATGAGGTATTTGCTTCCCACAAGAAATAAAGTTATTAACTTTTTCTGACATCGGTCTGGAACAAGAAAAATGTTTCCCCAACGGGGTACTTAGCTTTAATGAAGACTTCGGATCTGAAATTCGAATTTGAAAACATCAGGAGTTGGCCGACCGGCGCTTGCGAGCTGCTTTTGCTTCGGGCACTGCACGGCAAGAAAGACCGAAGGAAATGGCGTTGGCTGCATCTTTTATACCCCTGGTGCACTGACGTCAGGAAGGAGGTGACAGCAACCGATGCCGGACGTAGACTTTGGAACTCGGGCCGACTGTGGGTAGCCTGCCAACAGGATAACCCAATCGTAATGACTGCAACAGTGAAACCCGATGAGCATCAGGCTGTCCCTGAGAGGGCAAGATGGCAGATTCCAGACCAGAAATAGAGGGAGCCAGGACAGACTCTGAGGTTGATAACATCAAGGGTCTCAAGGGAACCGGGAGAACCCTCTCCACTACATCAAAAGCAAAGGGAGAATGAGTCCCCAAAGCTGGGAGCAGTAATGGATCCACCACCCTCTGCAGTGATGTGAGAGCTGGATCCAAGGCTCCAGGTGCCAAGACTCTGAGTGCAAGGGCCTACTCTGAAAACCCCAAAGCTGAAGCCATCCCCTCAGATCAGATGCCGAGACTAAGCCTCAGAGCAAGATGTCTCCGAACTGGTCAGAGCCGAGCCACTCAGGGCAAAGATCAGCGTTGTGGTACCTGGTACCATCAGCACCGACCTCTCGATGCCGAGAAGCCTTGGACCCAAAGACTCTGAAGCTGGGGGTCAGATCAGAGAAGCAGCAATGGAAAGGAAGGTGGGCTGCATGCTCCCAGCCCCAGTGGGGGAGGGGGCAGGCAAGACTCCCATCTGGATTCTGGGTCCAGATGAATTTCCACATCATCCTGTCCACCTCAGCTTCAGAAAGACTACAGGTGGACTGGATGGAGGAAGCTACAGATACAGGTCTGGATAGGCATTGGGGAGAGGCTGATGAAGGGGATCAGTCCCGAGAGACCTCCAGCCCCGGTGAGAAATGAAGTGTCCGGAGCAGAGGGAACCCATGCTGGGATCCAGGTGGGATTTAGACAGGGTCTTGTCCAAAGAAGCAAGGTCAGGGGACCACTTTCTGGGCCTATCCCACTTCTTGTGATGGTGCTTTTCCCCGTCCCTGACCTTGTTAGTGAGAGGTTGACTCCCAGAGGCCAGGTTGGAGGAAAAAGAAGTAGAGGCCTCGGGGGAAGGTGGGGTAAGGAGGCCTTTCAAAATAAGTTTGTTCCTCCTGTCAATCAATTTGCAGGAGGTAAAGCCCATGTAGATCGAAAAGGTGGCATTCACGTGTGATACTCTCAGACATACAACACACACTGTGGCCATTAAAAGGGGGGAGCTTATTGCCACACTTGGTGAATTTCCGAAAGCTGGAGGGATAGGTTCCTGACCCAGAGACTACCCAGACTCTGGAATAGACTGCCCATACATGTCAAGCAGAGCGCCTCTTTTGCCCTCTGCAAAAGGAACCTTGATGATTGGATGGGAGAAAGGAAATTCACCCCGGGGATCACATCAGTCGCCCTGCTAGACAGGGGTCCAGGGGAAGAAATAGCCAGGGAATTGTTATGGCTAGGCTTGTATAGACCCTAGGGCCGATAGCCTAGTTCCAACCTATGAACGATGCTGACTGAATGTGCAGCAAATGAGATCTGAAGGGAGGAGGAAGACAGGGGCATTATGGGTAGGGGAGGAGCTTGTTTCCAATGCTGGAAAATGCAATCAAGTCAGATCCTTACTGGATCCATATTCCCACAGGTTAAAGACCAAATGAAAACAACATCAGGTCATCTGTTTTCTTTTTTTAAGTTTCAATGAAACTAAATCTGAAAGCAAGGCTGATTTTACTTTGTAAGAACTGTGATTCTTGTGCATACAAGTAAACACACTGCTTCACTGTCAATGTATTTAGCAGATAATATGCAAATGAATAACACTTCAAACATACCTTTTGAGATGAATAAGCAGTACTGAAATGGCTCACTGTGCTTTGTAGTGGTAGCAAAATACAGTTACAATACATTTATATTTATGTCTGATAAGTTTGTTTTTATTCACTATATGGCAGATGTTGCTTTGCAGAATCATTTTAGAATACTGTGCTTTTTCCCCTATCATCATAAAGTGCAAAACTAACTATCACAGCTCCATTCAGAAAAAAACATTCTCTCCTTATGTGCATTAATATGTATTGCACAAAACAGTGCTACATTTACTAAAACTCATACACAAGAAAGGAAATAAACATTATAAAACAGCTATTAGTTCAGTACATTCACTACACTGTGTATTATGCAATCTCTGTCAGGTATCACAGAATAGTGATTGTTATCACAAAATTCACTATGTTCTTTTTCTGTTATATAGTGCCCCAAATGTTTCTTGCTCCCCTCTCTGCTCCAGTTTCCATTATGCAACACAACAAAGGTTTTCCATTCCCTATTGTTATAAATGTGCACAGCTTGTTACTATGGTGACAGCATACAAACATTGCCTACTAGGATTTGTAAATGACTGCATCTACATTAACAGTAGTGCAAATGCAAAAATACGTTAGATGATTGCCATCTAGCCCAGTCCCAGCATGGTAGTCTTGCTTTTAATTCAGTACTGAACCATTCCACACAGAAATACCCTGTTTCAATTTTTGGCACTAGCAAAGTTGCAGTATGTGGTCCTTAACTCCAGCACCACTCCCTCCCAACCTCTCACTCTAACACAGCCCATAATGGATTAGTTTACTTCTGTAACATTTTCATCTTAAAAAGTTTGTAGAACATTCAGTGAGCAATCTATACAGTAGTAAGTGCCCAAACTAAAAGATTACATGGAATTACAAATACTCTTAAACCCTTATGAGTCATACAGCTCACTATAATAAAAGTATATTTACATTTTTACCTTAATAGCTCTTCTCAGGCAAAATGTGCACATTTCTCAGGATGTCTTGATAAAGGAAGATTTGCAGATACGTTTCCAGAATGTTTCTCACTATGCTAGTATCTTTCTGGTTGGATACTATTCAGGGCCAGTGCTAACATTTTGGGGGCTCCCAGCAAGTTTCAAGTTACGGGTCCTACTCAGGAGAATATAAAGTGTGACCACACTGCCTTTATACATCCTTCCCTGTCAAGCTTATCCAGCACCATTTCATGATCAATTTAGTGTTACTACATTCAGACCATTAAGAATTGGTGTGCCAGGGTACACACACTGACCGGCATTTAGTACCAATGTTACATTATGACAAGCCCCTGTACCACAGCAAGGTAGCTGCTCAGAGGTGCATGTACACATTGATGGCATTTAGTACCAATGCTACATTATGTCAAATCCCTATACCGCAGGAAGGCAGCCACTCAGAGGTGCACGCAGAGTGACTGTATACTCCTCAACTGCCCAAATTTTCACAGAATGTCCAGATTTGGCTCATATTTGGTCTGTTCCTCAAAATGTGTCTTTTTATGGATTTTTTTGTTGCAAATCACTGAGGGCTGAATTCACTAAATAAAGACAGACATTTGAGTTTGACTTCATATCCTTCAAAAAATGCATGTAACACAAAACCTTTTATTTTAGCAACTTTTTAAGTTTATAAAAGGAATATTTAAAATGTGTCCTGATTTTTGGGGCTGTCCCCCAATACCTTTGGCTTTGTCCAGATTTTTTGTGCCAAGAGACTGAGAGCTATAACCTGGCATTTAGTAACAGTGTTGTTACAGTACAACAAGCCTCTCTATCGCATCAAGGTATCAAGTCCCAAAGAGGTACATAAAGACACCCACACTGACTCCCACACACAGCATAGACAGCAATACAGGAAGTTTGAACAAAGACACCCATACAGACTCCCTCACACAGGACAGAGGCACACAAGACTGACAGCTACACAGACACGCACACATGATAAAGACAGCACTATAGCAAGACAGAACAGACAAGAGAGACAGCTACATACTCTTGCACACAGGACAGACATGATAAAAGCAGCACTACAGCAACATTGAATACCCACACAGGACAGACACACAAGAGAGATAGCTACACAGACTCCCATACACTGGACAGACACCCACACAAGATAAAGACAGCATTACAGCAAGACTGAAGAGACAAGACAGACATCTATAGCTACAGACTCTTACACACAGGACAGACATGATAAAGACAGCAAGACTGAACACCCACACAGACTCCCATACATAGGACAGAAACACAAGACCAGGACAAAACTCTGCAAGACTGTACAGAGACCCACACAAGATGAAGGCTGCACTACCACAAGACAGAACTGAGACACCACTGACTCCCAAACACAAGACGATGACAGCACTATGGCAAAACACAAGAAGCATTATATAAACTGACCCCATCACACAAGACAGTTACTGACATGCAGAACAGTCACTGCAGAGGCACACAAGACAGTCATGGGACAGACATAGAAAAGACTACAGACACAAGACATACAAGGGAAAGCCATGGGGATTACTGAGCCTGAGGCAGATAGACTCCAGCCAAAAGAAACACACGAGAGAAATGAAGATTACGGAGTCTGAGACAGACTCAAACCCAAAGAGAAATAGGTGAAGTCAAGAGCACTAGACTGATTTATCTTCAATGTGCAGTTAGCTCCTCAGCTTCTAATTGCTGCCACTTTTAGTGCCATTAACAGTTTCTTCTTCCTGTGTTTATTCGGGCCTCATGACGAGTCCTGCCATTCCCAACTATCCTGGCCTCAAGACGAATCCTGCCACTCTCCAAACTATTCTGGCCTCAAGACGAGTCCTGCCGCTCCAAGATGCCTTTGTCTAAAATTCTGCTAGTTTCATCCTCCTTGTACTACTTGGTCCTACCTGCTGGAGTAAGCAAAAAGATCAGTGAATACACAGCATACTATACAAGTCAGGCTAAGGTGATACCTGGGTTTTACTGCCATACGGCATTATAAATTACTGGAAAGGAAATATGAGCAAATACCTAAAGTTTTACTACAATCTTAAATTTTCTTCTGGACAAAGTCTTCAATGAGGCTGCTGTGTGATAAACCTTTCCCCACTTCATGCTCAATTGACAGCACAGATAAGGCTAAAAGTCTCTCCTGACTCATTGATGAACGTAGGTATGTCTTTATGAGTTTCAGTTTAGAAAAGCTGAGTTCTGCTGTAGACACTAACAGATGCAGTCAAACAAATGTGTAGTGAAACATAAGCATTTATATATATGTCTTGCAAGTGGTTGTGAATGAGAAAATTTAACACAGTCAGCGGTGATGATACAGTATCAGTCATTGAAGAAAGGCTTTACAGTTCATGTCCAAGGTCAAAGTCATCAATGTCACAGTGGCTACTTATCCTGTCAGTCAGTTGTTCTTTCAGAGCCCTGCATTACTGGATTAATGTGTCTCTGCAGCTTCACTCAAGGCTTTAATATTTCATAAAAATCCAAAACCTTAAACTCTGGAAGCTGCTCAGACCGGTCAGTAAATGATTGTATTGTCATGTCCAGCAGCACGTTGAAGAACTGTACATGTAGTTTTAGCATTGGATCCTGTACAGTCTCATCCTCTTCCTTACAGTCAAAGGAGTGCTTTTCTTTCCTATTCCTCTTTTCTTGAAATGTGGTGCCAATATCCACTTCTTCCGCTATCTTAGGGGCTTCACCCATGGCAAGTTGAAATCTTGTCTCTCTGTAATTCTTCAGCAAGTCCATAGTTGATGCCATCGCTTTGACACATGTAGACGTATCAACCCATGGACTCTGCAGAACTTTGCTTGCATGATTTACCTCTGTTAGTGCAGCATACCAAGCCACCAAACATTGAATGAATTTATATGACATAA
The DNA here is from genome assembly GCF_019279795.1 of Protopterus annectens. Taxonomy (NCBI): domain Eukaryota; kingdom Metazoa; phylum Chordata; order Ceratodontiformes; family Protopteridae; genus Protopterus; species Protopterus annectens. The sequence continues at coordinate 1,256,751,957 of NC_056733.1, forward strand.
TTTCAGATCACAGTCCCCTTGCTTGCCGATATGTTGCAGCATCACTTGTACGTAAAGCTTCAACTTCAACTATCTCCTGTAATGCTTCCATGACTTCTTTCAACTGAAATCTTACTGCCTTGACACAGTCTACCCTGCATTCCCAGCGAGTCTCAGACAGTGGCTTCGCAGTGCCGGTTATTGAGTTTCAAGATCTGCCATCAGCTCATTGAAGCTGAACAGAGTCCGTAAATATGTTCTACAGACATCTAAAGAAAGACACTGCCTGTAGTGATGAATGCGCTCCATCACTAACTATAAGATTTAAATTATGGCAGGCACATGAAAAGCCCCTGAATTCATCTGTTTTATCCGGGTCTGCACTCCAGCTAGGTTCCCCTTCATGTTGCTGCTATTGTCATATTCTTGTCCTCGACAGTCATTAATGACCAGCTGATGATTTTGCAAAGTCTGAAGTAGTGCTTCTGTGAGTCTTGCTCTGGTTGTATCATTCACAGGCAAAAATCCCAGAAAGTGTTCCTCAACTGTGGCTGTAGTCCTTGAAATGTCCACATACCCAACTACTACAGTCATTTGCTCTTGATTGCTGATGTCTGGCGTGCAATCACGAATCACGGAAAAGTACCTTGCATCCTTCACTTTTCCTACAATGGTTTTTAAAATAGCATTTGCACTCAGCTGGATAATTTCATTCTGTATGTCCTTCCCAAGACAATGATCCATTACTTCTTTATTCCTAATACAATGCAAATGTTCAGCCATGATGGAATCAAACTGTGAGAAAAGCTGCACTTGGCCTACGAAATTTGCCATAGGTATATACGGCATCACTCGTACTGCAGAATGCCATGTTCCATTCTGCCAATTATTAGACCATCGCTATAATGCGTTACACCACACCAGTGAGTTCTCTCTTTTTTCAAGCATCACTCATCTCCTATCATCCATTGCCTGCCTACTCTTTACTCTGATGTCCAGTTCCTTCCACTTCAGTATGCATGCTGCATGTTCTGGTGCTCAGTTATGGCTGTGTAAAGTGTTGCACATCTCTCTCCATGTTGTGTAACCACTTGACCAGAGAAGATGGTTAGAATGTCCAAATAATTTACATGCAAAGCAAAACAGTGCATCTTTTGAGACTAAATATGTCAACCAAGTTTGTTTTGCTCTCTCCCATTAGGCAGCACATGGAAATAGTTCTCTGATGTAAATCATCTTTTCTGTTCATTGACTGGAAAGTGTGGCAATGACACTTGCACAGGTCCATGCTGGATGGCAGCTACCCTAAACTCATCCCATATCAAGTATGGCCAAGTTCCTAGATCCTCAACAGATAACACCTGACACTCCCTGTATGTCACAGGCTACATCTGTTGTCACTACAGAAGTATGGGCTCCTTCTGTATCTGGTGATCCAGGCAGCACTTCTAAAGCTGAATCCACATTTGTTGACATTAATTTCTCCTATGGTAATGCCTGCAGGTTCACAGGAGGTAGCCTATGGTGCAGCTGCAACAGAGTGGTCACTTTCTATGGCAAGGATGCTGGGCTCACAGTGGGTAGGCTGTAATGATAAACCACTGTGTTGTCCTGAAGGCAGACTTTTTGCTGAATCTCCACTCTCTGATGACTCAGAAAAATTTCTTAATGGAACCCTGTCTCTCCACATCCTCATCCTTCTGCTGCTGAAGCTTTCATTTTGCTGCTCCTGACAAATATGTATGCTTCATTTCTAACTGGGAATGGAAGTAAAACAGAATTACTACACATGCAGACATTGGGTCCTTTTTCATAATGTTAGTTATGCCACTTTCTTTGCCCTACCCAGGACTGCATAATGACGTGTTAGTATTCTGAACACATTCTAAGGAAGGCATTTCCCAGACAGAAACAACTCCCATAACAATAGTACAATGTTACCTATCAGATTAACTTAAATGTACCCACTGAGGCAAACCCTCAACTTTGAGGTGCCCCTTGCCACAATATGTGAAATACAAACTCTAAACTTGCCAAAAAGTATAAGCAATAGGTGTCTACAAATCTATAACCTTTCTATTAACACACTGACACTTGCCTCCTCTGCTTACAAAATACAATCACTAACTATAAGTCACTATTGTGCATTACTCTTCAAGCATCCTCTACCGTATTGCACTACTACTTCTGTAAAAAGTCATAATAAAAGGAAATAACCCCAAACATATGGTCTATAACCAAGTAGCACTACATCTTGGTATGAAAGACTACTGCAAAATTAATTTGGGTTAAGCAGAAAAACTGAAGCTGCTACACCATGTCAACTAACAGCTACACAATCCATGGTGCAAAGTATACCCAAAAAGAAGTAACTTTTGGTTTGAAATGCCATGCTGAGAAAAATGAATGGAAAACAAATGACAAGAAGAATAAGAAGCTGAGAGACAAATAAAGAAGAAAATCTAACGATGTTTAAACAAATATTAACAGTAGAAGTACTCATTCAAATGTTTAACTAGTTAGCCAGATCCAGATTTTACAACAAAATCATCATGGAATATAAAAATGAACTGGGTTTGGAAAGTAGTGTTTGGAAACAATCTCATTTATAAGGTACATGTGTTTTATTATTTATACTAATACAGTATTAAACATCTAAAATAAGACAAATATCAAAGAACTGTTTTATTACCTAGAACAAATATTACTAACTTGCTATGTCTTAACATATAAAAAATGAAATTACCATACATGCTTTTAGACTTTAATAGTTTAATAACACAATGCTGACTCTGGTATGAATGACAAGGAAATGCCTTTTATTATTTATGCTAATGCAGTATTAAACATTTAAAATAAAACAAATATCAAAGAACTGCTTTAATAACAAGATCAAGTATTACTACCTTGCTGTGTGTTAACATATGAAATACAGAATTACCATACAAGCTTTCAGGCTTTAATAGTTAGATAACACAATGCTATACTGGTTTTGATTCTAGTGTGAATGGTCTAGGAAATATAAAATGATATAACTTGAAAAAACAAATGTTTATGATTTGTTCCTTTGTAAACTATATGCTAATAGTTAAAAGAGTGCTATTAATATTAAAAATGCTGTTTGGGGCCCTTTTCTGTGGTGCAGTGGGTGCTGGTAGTCATTTTAAATGAATTAGAAGAAAGTGAAAGTAAAAAAAAAAAAAAACTGCTCTCTAAGCTCATGGCCTCTTCTAGACCTCTAAAAGCTTCATCTACGGTTCTCTGCTTTCCTGCAAAAGCCACAAGCTGGTAAAATATGTTTTTAATCCATCTCGAGGTATTACAATAAAAAAAAAAAAAAAAAGCTGTTAGAGTACATTAGAGTCATTTGCATATTCATAAACGGCCAAAATGAAAGTACTTGATTACAGAGTGACTAGCACTTGAAGCAAAGCAGTATGGGGCTTAACTTAAACCAAAAGGCTCTTAAAGTGACAAGTACATATTTTCACCAAAATACAAGTGCTTCAAATCATTACTGAGTATGTACATATACATAGCATAGCTATAATAATTCTAAAAGGAAATAAGAGAAATTACTGCAAAAGTACTATAATATATGCAAAGAAAATGACATGAACAAGACAGAAGCACTTGATGTAAACAGTTAATGCAAAATCATATGTATGCATACTAGGACACATAGATGTAAAAGAAAGTATGACCACTTATAACAAAAGTAATAATAATTCAACAGCTAAGAAACCAATAAATAAATAAATATCTACAAATATTTATTCAGTAAGAAGCTGAACTAGATGTAATAAAGAACAAGTATGGTAGGATATAAATGTCATGAAAGCATTATAAGAATCAGCATACTTAACAAGACTGGTAAATAAGAAATGACACTCATATGTGATAAACATGAATAAGTCTGATGTCAGTCCACAGTTAAGTCATTAACTATGAAGATGAATAGATTAAGTTCAATTGTTAAACAAGACATAGCAGCAATACTGGTATGTTTAATATACTAAGAGCAGTTCAGATATTATTTATGAAATGCTTAGGATTCTCTTGTGCTTCATAGAGAAAAACAAGGTACAAGAAAAGTTAAAAGTAAGAGATTACATGAATCAGAGGACGCCTTAATAAATTCATATTAACTGCTCATACTATCTAAAGTATAAAATATCACAAAAAATGCATACAACTTATCTATTAAACAAGAACATTATGAAAGCCTATAATATGAATACAAACAGACCTAAATCTAAAGATGTAAAAGAATTCAATTTAACAGATGAATGTGCTATATAATATACATACAGATTACATTAAAAGCCAAAATGTTATTATATATTAAAATCTACAGTTTATAACAACAATAACAATGTTTTCATTAACCTGATTGGATGTTAAAACAAATTAAGTTTCATAAGGCTCTGTTGTCTTAACAGTAGGAAATATGAACCTACTAGGTTTGCAACTAATACTAACAGTCATCTTAGTTGTATATTAAATTTGACGTAAAGAAACACAAAAATAAAATGGTTACTTAGAAATATACATATGGGCAAAAGGATATATATGTATACAAGTGTGATAAATGGAACAATAAATGCATTGATAATAAAGCATTGTCTAAATAAAATCTTGACACTATGCAATAGATACTATTACACTGAAAACATGTTGGTTGAAGGACATTAAATAATACAGTGAGATAAAATATAAAATGTATATACTAGAACAATGTTGTATTTAAAGTTGGTTACACAATTTTATTTAACTAGGGGCAGTAATATCATATAACAATCTCTAACAGTGTTTAATTGAATATTATACAGTTCAATAGTTGAAGTTTGATAGCACACAAGCAATAAGAATTTTATGCTTCTATTTATATTTGTTGTTGGGAAAGCTGAGAGAAGATGTTGAATAGGGATAAGAGGAGTCTCTTGAATGGCAAACTTATTCAAGGATGGGATGTTTTCTCCCATGAAGGGAATGATTGTTAATATTCTGAAAACCACTTTTTATGCAGACAGTTTTTATTTGTACCTTTTAAATGGATGTCTATGCAATGCATTTATAACATATGAAATGGATGGTAAAAAGTTTTCAGCACACATACAAGGTTATGTACAAACACAAAAACAGGACAATGGTTAAATACAAAGATATAGTTAGTCCAACTGTGAAATGCATTTCTATCAATGTCAATGGTTTAAACAACAGTTGTAAAAGAGGAAGCTTACAAAGATATCGTAAGCTATGTAAAGTGCAAGTAGTATTTTTACAAGAAACACATCTTATACAGCAAGACATTAATAAGATTCTTCTTCTTCTTCTTTCAGATTTTCACAGTTCATGCAAACAGAATAAAAAAAGATGGGTTCGGTTCTGAGCCCTTGGAACAGAGATGGCCAAATACCAAGCTCGCATACACCAAAAACTCTCAAGCTAAGCTGCTACCTACAACACCCCTCTCCCAGTTACCTCAGATAGAGTTTGCATGCAACATATAGAAGTAAAAGCAGAGGCCATTTCTGTGCAAAAACCCTGAAAACACCACAAGGACCCATAAGATCCACCAGTAGCCTTTGGTGGGGGACGGAGGGTGGGATGTGATGAATGGAGGAAGATCAACAACACAGATGGAACTTTATGGTAAGACATAACGTCTTTATCTGATGTTAATCTTCTTTCCATTCATCACTGATGGGCCAGAATCCCAAGCTACTTGAAAACCTGGGTGGCCCTTATGGAAGAACATTCCTGAGTACCATTGAGACAAAGGCCGCTCTTCCCATGGAGACCATGTCCAATTTGTAAAGTTTGATGAAAGTATGGGGTTTAGCCTAAATGGCTGCTGCACAAATGTCATCCATAGAAGCTCTGGAATGAAAAGCAACAGAAGTTGCTATGGCTCTCATTGAATGTGCTTTGATATTGACAAGTTTAGGTTAATTTGCTTGAGAATATGAAAAAGTAATACAATTTCTGAGCCATTTTGATAAAGTGACTTTTGATATGGCACATCCCATTTTATGTTCAGAGAAGGAGATGAAAAGTTGATCCGACTTGTGGAAAGATTTAGACCTATCCAAGTAAAAACGTAATTGTCTATGTACATCCAATGAGTGTAGACAGTTGTTGTTTGTCTTTCGGCTTTTCCCTTTTAGGGGTCGCCACAGTGGAACTCCGGTCCGCTAATGATTGGCAGTAGATTTTCATGAACGCCGAGGTGCCAGCTCGACGTCCAACCTTCAACGAAGGCACGCCCATTTACACATGTCTTTCGAATGCCCACCCAACCGTGGGGAGGACATGCAGACTCCACACAGAAAGCACTCCCCGCACTCCAGCCGAGAGTCAAACAGGAGAACCTCTTGCTGTGAGGCAGCAATGCTACCGCTGCACCACCCCTTATTGGAATAATTTGGGAAAAACACTGGGAGTTTAATGGACTGGTTGACAGAGAACTCAGAAATCACTTTGGGGAGAAAAGATGGATTAGTACGAAGAGATACTCTGCCTTTATGAAAAATTAAATACGGACTCTTGATGCATACAGCTTGTAACTCCAGAATCCGTCTAGCTGATGTGACTGCCACCAAAAATAGAGATTTCCATGATAGAAATTTAAGGTCACATTTTGCAGCAGGCTCAAAAGGGAGTAAAGAGAGAGACTGTAAAACCAGCGAGAGATTCCATGTCTCTAGAGGCTGCCTGATTGGAGGTCTGCTATGGAAAACTTCTTTGAGAAAGGTCTTTCAAATGCAGATGGAGATAAGTGGAACGTCTTCTAGACCGTTATGAAAATTGGAGATAGTTGCCAAGTGGACTTGAATAGAAAAAGCTGATGCTCCACTCTCAAAACACTCAGAAAGGTATTGAAGTAAAACAGATACAGGAGCTGAGAAGGGGTCTAACATCTGTTGTTTAGACCAGAGAGCGAACATTTTCCCTTATCTCTGTAGAGTTTTCTGGTGGATGGCTTATGGGAGGTTAGAATAATATCACGAACAGGTGAGGAGAGGATTTCCTGCCTGGTGACTAATGGAAGTGGAGAAACCAAGCTGTCAGCTTGAGTGGACAGATTTAGGGGAGTCAACCCTTGGGGGTGAGAGATTAGGTCCTGATGAGTGTCCAGGATCCATGGAGGTTGTAATAGGTGAGGCCGGAGGAAGGGGGACCATACTTGTCAAGGCCAGAATGGGGAAATGAGGATTACCTTGCATCTCAACTGAGTTGCTTTCTTCAAAAATAGGGGTATCAAGGGAATTGGAGGATAAGCATAGAGGAGACCTGTGGGCCAATTGTGAGTCAAAGTGTCTCTTGGTGACTCCCCTTCTAGGGGAAAAAGGGCAAAGAAGCTGCTGCATTTGTTGTTTGAAGAAGAAGCAAAGAGATCGAAGCAAGGTTGGCCCCAACAGCTGAAAATTTCCGCCGTCAAATTCGGATTGAGAGACCACTCATGTGGCAGGAGGATGCATCTGCTCAGCCTGTCTGCAATCACATTGGAGCTCCCCGGGGATATACGTTGCTATAAGAAAGCGGTTGGAAGCTATTGCCCAGTGCCAAATTCTCATGGCTTCTTGACACAGGGGGTAGGATTTGGTCTCTCCTTGTTTATGTACCAGACTACTGACATATTGTCTGATTGAATCACAATCATTCCTGATGAAAGGAGTGGCTGTAGTGCCTGCAATGCCAACATCACCGGTCTCAACTCCAGAACATCGATATGCAAGTTGGCCTCTAAGCTGGATCATGTGCCTTGGACTGTCTTTCCCTGAAAATCACCCCCCACCCTATCAGGAAGTGTCCGTGGTCACTGTTGGGTTAAGGAATCTGGAAGGGACAACACCAAAGATTTTCGTCTGGCCTCCTCCACCAAAGAAGGTCTTGCTTGCAGGTTTTGGTGATGAGGATCTGTGAATTTAGGGGGTGAAGATTTGCCAAAGATTGGGACAAAAGGAGCCATTGTAACAGTCTCATATGTAATCTTGCAAGAGGAACAATCGGAATGGCCACAGCCATAGACCTCAGAGCCTGAAGAGCTTCTCTTGCGGACAACTTTCTTTGACAGAGTTTCATTTGTACTTGTAATCTTAACCTCTGAAGCCTGTAAACTGGAAGGGATACCAGGCTTGTTCGAGTACTGAAAACTGCCCCTATAAATTCCACTTGTTGGGTAGGTTGTAGATTGGATTTCTCCCAATGGACTGTGATGCCTAGAGACTCCACCAGTGAGAGAGTGTAGCGGAGGGCTGTGGTCAAGAGACACTTGGTGGGGGCGGAGAGGAGCCAATCATCTAAATATGGAAACACCTGGAATCCCTGAAGTCTCAAATGAGCTGTCACTACTGCGAGGCATTTCATGAACACTCTGGGGGCCGTCGAGAGACAGAATGGCAAAGCTCTGAACTTAGTAATGATTGGCTCCTAGCTGGAAGTGAAGGAGGCTCCTGGAGCATTTGTCCATTTTGATGTGGTAATACGCATCCCAGAGGTCTACCGAGCACATCCAAACATCCTCCCGTAAAAAAAGAGAGAACGGATTGTATAGTGACCATGCGGAATTTGGTTTAAACCACTGATTGTTTACATGGCTGAGATCCAAAATGGGTCTCCAGTCCCCGGTCTTTTTTGGCACCAAAAAGAATCTTGAGTAAAAACCAGATCCGTATTGGTCTGGATGGACTGGTTGGATGACTCTTTTTTGACACAGCTTTCTTATCTCTGAAGCTGCTTCTTCCCTTTGACTGGGTGGAACATTGAGAAGGTTCTTTGTAGGTTTTGGGTGTGATATTAGAGGGATAGCATCTGGAGATTATTCTCTGCACCCACCGATCATTTATAATAGAGTGTCAGGCAGTTTGTTGCAGAGAAAAATGAGCCTTGACTGCTTCCAGAGGAAAGCAATTGGGCAACGCTTCACGAGCGTTGATAAGACTGTCTGGAGAAATAATCCCTGGAGTCTTGATTTCGGGGACCCCCTCTGCCACAAAAGGGGCATCTTCCACCATTGGAACCCCCCTCTGCCTCTGGGGGAATCCTCACAACTTGCGTTGCAAAAAGGACCTTGAGACTTTTTGTGCCATATTTTCCCACTCCTCTGGTTCCTGGGAAAAGAATGTTGAGGCTTTGAAAACATAGGCCAACGGCAGACAAGGTCTTCCCATACTGCTCACACCTGGTCACGGATGCGCATCCAGGCATGACGTCTTATGACTATGCCTGCACCTGCAGCTTTAGCCGCACCTTCGGTTGCGTGGGAGAGCAACCTCATGGATGAGTTGGAGATAGACTTAAGGTCGGCAGGTTGAGAGGCAACCTTGTCCCGTGCCCCATCAGAAACTTGACCTGCGAGGGCCCTAGTAAGTTCGGAGATCAGATCCCTTTGCAGCCTCGTGAAATGTGCCAAGTAATTCAGAGACCTGACTGCAAAGGTCACTGAAGCAAAAACTCTCTTCCCTAATCTGTCCACAGCCTGGAACTCTCTGTTAGGTGGATGGACAGTAGGACTTTCCTCTGCAAGGTCCTTTTTAGTGGCCGCTGCCACCACCATAGCATCTACTGGCAAGCTTCTAGACCAGTGGGGATGCTGCTCTGGTGGGGAAAGAATCTTGTCTGGTCTCCAGGGAATGGCCTCAATAGAATAAGGGTTCTTCCACGCATGCTGCATGATGAGCTGGACTAACTCATTGGCAGCTGGGGTCACCCAAGAAGTAGAAGTCCGAAAGCAGAAAGCCTGCAGGAAGACAGATTTCTCCAAGGAAGGGTTAGAGGGTTTTCAGCCACCCCTCTGTTTCAATATTTCCAGAATGTCTCTGAAGGAGGCATAGTCAGGGAGTGACCATGGGGACCCTTCCCCATCATCTTAGTCTGTATCCTCTGTGAGAGACTCCTCCAGAGAGTCAAAGTGTTTTCTCTTACACGCCTTCTTCCGAGGGGGTTCTTCAGTGGGAATGTCTGAAGAAGACTTGGAAGGAAAATTACCCTGAACTGGGGTTTCCTGAGGCTTGTGCTCTCGGTGTCCTGGGAGGTGGCCCATGGTAGCTGTAGCTCAAAGGGAGCAGGGGGAAGATCCATCATTGGGGGAGCACTTCCAGAAGCAAGTACCCTCTCCATCACCCAGAAAGCAGATCTGCCAGAAGAGGAATGGAAGCCCAGAACAGAATAAGACAATCTCGGAACCGGAGTCACACCCTGCTCCGTCAGACCTACTCCCAAGGATGGAGCCTCAATCAAGATCGGGGCAGGTGTTGCCCCTGGATCAGAGGACGGCATCGTTAAAAAACTAGGAACTGTGCTCAGAACTGAGGGTTCCACCCCCACAACCATGAGACTGAGGAAGGGACAGTTCCGATGGAACCGAAACCCAAAGGGGTGGCCTTTGAGCCTCAGTGAGGGTCACTGTCGGCACCGAGGAATGGGTTCCCACCAAGGACGTCAGAGCTATGGGCCTCGGGACCGATAGATCCAAGGGAGGAGTATAAGTGGGAGTCTTGACCCAAACCCAGAAGTGGGATGAGTCTTAGGAATGTTTATCCCTCTGGCGGTCAACAGCTGGTCCAGCAGGTGCGCCACATCGAATTCAGACAGAGTCCTGGTGGACCTTACAGAAATGCCCGAAGGGGAGTCAGGCTGGTCCAGAAAAGGGCTATAGGTCTGGCCTAAAAACGGGTCCAAGGAGGGGGAGTACTGGGCCCATGGTGTCTGAGTTGTCAGCATCAAAGACTCTAGCTTGGAAACGGGCAAAAGAGGAATTAATGGTATTGAGAAAGGACTCGGTGCCGGTGAGGCACTCTGAGTCGAGGTAATTATCGGCTCCAAGGAGACTGTTGGAACAGCCATCGGTGCGGTAAAAGTTGAAGTCGGTGCAGAGACTATCGAAGACAGCAATGTTGGAGTTGTAGTCATTACAGTAGTTATGACTGGCACTGTAGATGTCAGCGCCGATGTTATCGCAGTGTCCATAGAAGAAACTGGAGCTGAGCTCGGAACAGAAGCAAGTCAGAGCCGAGGAAGCAGTCTTGTGTTCGGTAGAAGATTTGTGGGCCTTGTGTTTGTGGGACTTGCCCTTATCACCAGCCAGTGAAGGAGGGTCAGAATGAGGACTTTTTTGTCCTTCACTGGAGGGGTTGAGACCTCCAACACAGAAAGGGCCTCTGACAAAGTTGAGGCTAACAGGCCTTTCAAGATCAATTTGTTTTTCCTCTCATTCAGCATCCGTTGACTAAAACTCAGGCAAATCTGGCAAGGAGGTTTCACAGAGAGGTGAGAAACCCCCAGACAACAGACACAATCATGTAAGTCACTATTGGGGAGTTTGCCATTGCAGGAAATTCAATGTTTGCACCCCAAAGTCCCTTTTTTCTCAGACATATCCAACACACAAAAGAAACAAACAAATTACTGCTAGTAAAAGAAGCAGAAAGATCGAAAGACACCAGCAATGGTATCAAACGATACCACAAGGGTAGCAGAGGGCGTTACCAATGATGGCATAATAAATACCCAATGGGTAGAGCTAGATATTGAAAAAGGGTAGAAAAAGAGTTATATTAGAAAAAGGGTAAAAAAAACCACCAAAATTCATAAATATATATAACCCTTAGCTGGACAGCTCGGTGAAACGCTGCTATATGGCTGTGCGGCAAACGAGATCTGAGGTAACTGGGAAAAGGGCATTGTGGGTAGCAGCTTAGCTCGGGAGTTTTTGGTGTACGTGAGCTTGTATTTGGCCGACTCGGTTCCGAGGGCTCAGAACCGAACCAATCAGTGATGAATGGGAAGAAGATTAACAACATCAGATAAAATATTGTCATTATTGATACGGAACGATCAAACAGGATTCATTAAAAACAGAAATACATATGACAATATAAAGAGAATTTTGCCCCTTACTGATTTCATAAACAAAACAAAAAATAAAATGAATGTCATTTGATTAGATATTAACAGTGCATTTGATTCCGTGAATTGGGATTACCTTTGGCTTGTATTGGTGGAGTATGGATTTTCGAAAAATTTTACCTCACTAATAAAGTCTCTTTATGACAAATCTTTGGCGTAATTAAAAATAGGATCCTTTTTGTCGGAGCCTATTATCATTACAAAAGGTACAAAACAGGGTTGTCTACTTTCTCCTTTGTTATTCACATTAGTAATAGAACCATTAGCAAATTTCAAATGTGCAAACCCAAACATTCAAGGAATTCAACTAGATACTGACCTTGAGTTAAAGATTCAACTATTGCAGAGGACATTTTATTGACTTTAAAAGAAGATAATAACACACTAAAAGAACTATGGAAAGCAACAAAGCAATTGAAGAAGATTTCTATACTATCATTTAATGAAAATAAAACCAATATGTTACTAATAAATATGAAAAAGAAGCATTAAATTAAAAAAAAATATATATATATGTGTATATATATATATATATATATATATATATATATATATATATATATATATATATATATATATATATATAAATATCTATCTAGAAATGATACAATCAAATACTTAGGAGTTAAAATTACAAATTACATAGATACAACGGGTCTATATTAAACCAGCAAATGCTGATTTATCGACCCTTTAAAAATGAAAGCTTGAAATCCCAAAGACATGGAACAGCGATTTTTTTCCCAGGAAAAAATTGCTGGGTCGTTTTCAGGACTTTGCCATTTCCTCCACTGTGGTGCGATCTCGGAGTTGGTATATTTAAGTGGCGGGAGAGTGTATTTAGTGCTTTGAAGTTTGTTTTTTTTTTGTTTTGTGGAACAGCGATTTTTTTCCCTGGGGAAAAATATCGCTATTCCGTGTCTTTGGGATTTCAAACTTTTTTTTTTAAGGGGTGAGTGTTCGCTGATTTAATATAGACCCGATGCAACAGTGCAACTAAACTATAAAGAGATTTTAGATAATATCAAAGAGCTCATACAAAATGGAATAAACTATTTTTTACCATGGAGGAAAGACTATATATAATTAAATGATTATATTCCCGAAAATTCTGTATTTTATACAAGCTTGCTCGCTACCTCCACCTAAATCATATTTAAAACAATTTGATGGGTTAATAACGAAATGCTTATGATGCCCTAAAAAAAGAGTTGCCCTAAGACATCATTTTGACAAATGGGAAGCAGGTGGAATAGGCTTACCAGATTTAGAAGGATATATACAATCATCAGCTATAAAAACAGTTTCTCTATGGTTAAACAAAGCACATACTTCCAAATGAAAACTAGTACATGAAAAAATCTGGTTAAAAAACACTCATGATACAATAAATAAACACATGGAAATAGTACTGAATTGCTTACTTTGGTTATTGAAGGAATATATGGCAACAGGGAAACACAACAATATAAATTCTAAATGCATCATCAATACCCTAAAGTCTTTTATGCACTTTGTAAACAAAAATCAAAAATAAAAGCATGGTCTTTTTTTCATATACGCAAAATAATATTATAACTCAAGACTCAGTAGCAGTTAAAACACTTAGTAAGAATGGTCTAATTTATTGGTATCAGTTGATTACCACAGTACTAATGACAGAGCAAATTATTAGTTGTTTAACCTTGAAAATAACATGTGGGATTAAGACAAACAGTTTTAAACCAACAGGCAATAATGCAGAAGTCTGTTAGGGAAAAGGTTCCTATGTTCATAGAGCAGTTAACAAAGCTGGCACAAAAAAATAAGCAACTTAATACAAAATACTGGTCATAAGGACAAGCTACATAGTAGGCACAACTGAAATGTTTTACAAAATTTCTATTGACATCTGTTACTATTGTACTACAGGTCGGAAAACTGCTGAGTAACAGTAACCAGTGGGCAAAAAGAACTGTAATGCAGGTAACAGACACAGTTGAAGAGCACTGTAAAATGCATATTGCATAATGGCTTCCATTGTCATCATCAATTACTACTGTACCACAAACAGAAAGACTGAAGAATGAGTGACCAGTAGGCAAAAAACTTAATGAGAAAGGCCCAACTTACAGCTTTAAGTTAAATACCAAACACTGGAGGGGAACCTCAGCTTTATCTACAAAATTCTCTCCCTTTCTTCCCCTCCAAACATGTACAACATTTTCATATACCTACCTACTACCTCAGTCTCTTGGCACACAATTCTGAACAAACCAAAATCATTGGTAGAACAAAGTAAAATCATGGACTTGCTAGAAAAATACATTTATGAGAGACGTAAAAGAAGTGGTAAGCAAACATCAGGAGACAGACATTCTACCCTCCCCAGCTTAGCAAAAGAACTCCGGACAAAAGCATAAAGCCAGGGAATGTACCATGCATTACATGGAAGATATGAAATATGAAGTCCATCTTGTTAGCAGCTTCAGCCCTCAAGATTGTGTTACATAATCATTTTGTGAGTGAAGAACAGACCAAAAATTATCAGCCAAACATTCTCCCAGCCTCTACCCCCACCGACATCTCATCACAATATATATACACTAAACAAAGATAAAAATAATTGCAGAACAACTGCGTAACATCAAGAATAGTTTAAAACATTGCTGTGACACACTAAGACATCAGTTCATTCTGCAGAATTCTCACAGAACCCCCTCAATGTCTCAGCACAATAATTCTGGATAAAGCGAAAACAAATTTAAAACAAGACAAAGGCATAATATGTGCTTATACATTATGTGACCCCATGTTTAAGAAACAAACAAAAAAATACCAGGCAAACATTTGAGCACTGCAAAATTCTCAACCCCTAACCATGCTCCCAACCTCTCAACACTAACTACAGACAAAGCAAAAAATCATAGAAGTCACAACATCAGGGATAGTTATATACATTGCCAGTACACATAGTACTAGTATACCAGGGTTTGCATTAGTATACATTAAAACATACACACATTCTGCAACATTCTCACAGCCGCTAACCCCCTTCTCAATATTAGTCATTTTAAACAATGTACTTGTGAATTAACTAAACTGGTAGAACATATTTTGCAGTAGCACGCATTGCGTGGGCCCAAAATTTGGATGAGAAACAGAACAAAAATACCAGGCAAACATCTAATTGTGCATTAGCATGTATTAAGACAGCAGTACATTCAGTGAAATGCTCATAGCCCCTAACCCCCAATGTCTCAGCACAATAAATTCTAGATGAAATAGAAAAGTAAAAATATGACTAAGGTGCAACATTAACAATGTGCTTATACATACAAATATTCAAGCACAGGCATTAATGCTCTTCTAGCTTGCCAATATACCAAAACACTTGTTCCCATAATAAGTGTCCAGGCTGTTCTTTAAAATATCTGAACTAGTACTTACTTTAATGTAATTTGGCAGTTTGTTCCATGCATCAGCTATTCTGAATACATTGTGTGACCTCAGTTTAAGAATCAAAAAGCACCAGGCAAACATTTAAACACTGTGCAACATTCTCAAAGCCCCCAACCACGCTCCAAACCTCTCAACACAATAACTACAGACAAAGCAAAAGTATCATAAAACAAAGTTGCAGCATCAGGGATAGTTATAAACATTATTGGTATGCACAATACTAGCATACCAGGGTTTGCATTAGTATACATTAAAACATCCATACATTCTGCAACGTTCTCACAGCTGCTAACCCCCCCCCCCCAATCTCTCAACATAACAATTCAAGACAAAGCAAAAAGTTATTGAACACAGCATTAGCATTAGGGATAGTTATAAACATTACTGATGTACACAATAAAATGGTAGCATAACAGGTTATATATATTGGCATACATTAAAATAACATCTGTACATTCTGTAGCAGCCTCACAGCCACTATCCCCCACTTCCAATCTTTCAACACAATTATAGACAAAACAAAAATAAATTACTGTTTATTCAGGGTTCAGCTGTGGCAACCATTAAAGTGTAATTGGCAGCAATGTCTACCTTTCACTTTGCTAATGAGCCTAACCTTATGGCTCATAGGCTTTGTAGGGCTTTTATGAGAGGCACATTGTTACTCCGACCTCCAGTCGTTGATTCAGTGATGCCATGGGACCTCAATTTTGTACTACAAAAGCTCACCTCAACTCCCTTTGAGCCCGCAGCTGTGTGTGACATTAAATTCTTGAGGTCCCATGGCATCACTGGATCAACTCAATCCATTGAGTTGCCTGTGTTTTTTCCTGAATTCTCCAACTAAGAGGATTGGGGGGGGGTGAGGGGCTGTGGTTGTAACAGTTTTATTTTATTTTTGTCAAGAATTCTTCTGCTAAAAGATTGAGAAAGGGAAGCTTGTCTAATAATAAATATCCAGATTTGATATAGTCTTTTTAGTCAGGCTTGTAGAAGAATGTTAATTTATTTTTGTTTATGTTGCACCTTTGATCTGATTTCCTGAAATCTTTTGTCCTATGTAAATAAAAACACAACTGTCTGTGAACATCCAGCTGATGAAACTTAAATTCTGCCTTGTTGGAGAACTCAGGAAAAAACACAGGCAACTCAATGGATTGGTTGATATTGACAACAGAGGCAACCTTTGGAACAAAAGAAGTGTTGGTTCTTAAGGAGACCCTATCTTTGTGAAACACCAAAGAAGGTGGCCTAATTGATAATGCTTGGAGTTCAGAGACCCACCTAGCTGAAGTTATGGCTACAAGAATATTGTCTTCCATGACAAGAATTTAATGTCACACATAGCTGTGGGCTCAAAGGGAGTTGAGGTGAGCTTTTGTAGTAGTACAAAATTGAGGCCCCATGGCATCACTGGATCAACGACTGGAGGTCGGAGTAACAATGTGCCTCTCATAAAAGCCCTACAAAGCCTATGAGCCATAAGGTTAGGCTCATTAGCAAAGTAAAAGGTAGACATTGCTGCCAATTACACTTTATTGGTTGCCGCAGCTGAACCCTGAATAAACAGTTGAGAAAGAAATTCCAATATTGCCAAAATAGGCGCTGTATAAGGATCAATATGTCTCTCACAGGTCCAAATAGAAAATCTGTTCTACTTACTGGAATAAATCTTCCTGGTAGAAGGCTTGTGGGAAGACGATAGAATATGGACCACTTCCGGGGAAAAATCATGAAGCCTGACTAAGGATGGAACTGGAGCAGCCATGCTGTCAACCTGAGGGTCTGGATGGAGGGATGGAACTGTCCTGACATATGAGTCAGCAGATCTGAAACTGGGTTCAGAATCCAGGGCTTGTCCATTAGATAGGGTTGAAGGAAGGGAATCCAAATCTGACAAGGCCAGTGTGGGACAATGAGGATAATTTTGCTCCCCAAAGACTGTGCTTTCTGAATGACCTTTGATATCAGAGGTAACGGTGGAAAGGCATAGAGAAGACCGGAGGGCCAATCATAAGGCAGAGTGTCCCTGGGTGTCTCCCCCTCCTGGTGGATAAGGGTGAGGTAGCTGCTGCATTTGGCATTGAGGGGGGTGGCAAATAGATCACAGCAAGACTGACCTCATCTGTGGAATATCTCTTCCACAACATAATTACTCAGGGACCACTCGTGAGGCATTAGGACAGCTCTGCTCAGCCTGCCGGCAATCACGCTGGACTTCACCAGTATATGCGTTGCAACTAGAAAGCGTGCCAAACCCGAAGTGCCTCTCTGCAAAGGGGTATGATTTGGTTCCTCCCTGTTTGTTCAAGTACCACACCACCGACATGTTGTCTGAGTGGATTGCAATTGTCCCTAGAGGGAGAGAGCTCTGAAGTGCTTGCAACGCTAATAGCACTGTTCTCATCTCCAAGACACTGATATGTAAATGGGTCTCGTGATCCTGCCACGTGCCTTGGACAGTCCTGCCAAGATAATGCCGCCCCATCTGATCTGGGAGGCATCCATGGTCACCGTCGCAACTGGAGAAGATGGGACAAAGGCTTGCCCACATTGAGATTCCTGGCCTGAAGCCACCAGCATAGATCCCGCTTGCACGTGTCAGTAATCAGAATAAAGTGGGAGATGCTGCAGTGACCACTGGGTGAAAAGCAGCCCCTGAAGAACCCTCATGTGTAGTCTGGCAAGGGGAACTAGCATGATCTTGGCAGCCATAGTCCCTATTAATTTGAGGACCACTTTTGCCCTAACCTTCCTCAATGGTAGTAAGGCATAGACCTGCTGTTGTAGAGCCTGAATTCTCTCTTCTGGTAAGAAGGCCCTCATGAGCACCGTATCTAGTTCGGCGCTGATAAAAGTGACACGCTGCGAGGACAAGGCAGATTTTTTCCAATTTAGAGTAATTCCTAACTGTTGGCACAGTGTAATGGTGGCATCCCTGGTCTGTAACAGTAGATGCCTGGTGGTGGTAGAAAGGAGCCAGTCGTCCAGGTACGGAAACACTTGGAATCCCTGACATCTCAAGTGAGCCGTTACCACTGCCATGCATTTGGTGAACACCCTGGGGGCTGTGGTAAGACCAAAGGGCAGAGCGCGAAACTGAAAATGACTGGCTCCCAGCCAGAAGCGTAAATGACTTCTCGATGCCCTGTCCATCTTGATATGGTAGTAAGCATCTTTGAGGTTGATGGAGCACATCCACACATCTTTCCCTAACAGAGGGAGTATTGACTGTAAGGTGACCATGCGGAACTTGGACTTTTGTACATGAAGGTTCAATCGGCTGAGATCCAAGATGGGTCTCAGGTCCCCTGTTCTTTTCGGCACCAAAAAGAATCTGGAGTAAGTCCCTAATCCTATTTGGTCTGCGGGGACAGGCTAGATGGTCCCCTTTGAAAGCAACTTTTTTATTTCTAAAGTTGCGGAATCCCTGTGACTGGGTGGAACATCTGGGATTTTCTTGGATGGCGGGGGAGGAGAAGAGAAGGGGATATGATAACCTCTGGAAATTATCTTTAATAACCATTCGTCTTGGGTGACTTCTTGCCAGGCTTCTGGGTATAAAGAAATGTGACCACAGAGTGCCCATCAGTTAAAGACATTTTATTGCTGCATTCAACACACTTTTTAAAACCCGAAGGCCTGTGTTCCTTAGGATCCTTGGACATGCTGAAAGGAACAAATTAATACATACACGCACTAGATGTAACTAACAAGAAACAGAGCCTCTAACTCAAATGGCCAAGAAACTGGCAGGAAAACAACAGGGTGGACTAGGTCCTCTAACGTAAATGGGCCTAGCCCGTGGAAACAAAGGCAGGAAAGCACCACTAGCCAGACACAACACTAAACGCTAACAGAATGGAGCACCAAACCAAAGACCACACAGAAACAATGGGGAGGATTAGGTGCTCTAACTTAAATGGGCCTAGCCTGTGGGGAAAGGAAAATGAACGGGATACCCAGACAGCCAGACAAGGGCACAAAAAACAGCCAGAGAAACAAATACAGGCAGTAAAACACCACTACCACACACACAGAGCTACGAAAATAGCTTTTTTGAGCAAAAACAAGTCAACAGTTTATAAAAAATGTATAAATAATATACTTAGCCACGGCCAAAAGAAAGACCACGTCTGAGCTTAACGAGTGGCAAACAAGATCTGGGGAATAGACCTGTTGCATGATGGGATACCTCTTAGCCATGAGCCAATTGAAGACTTCGAGCTAGAGTATGGCCGAGTCGGAGCCGAGGTTCAGCTACGAACCCACAGGTAAGAATAAAGGTGAGATTGGACTACATAACATCTTACTTTTTATGCAGTTGATAGAAGGCTGCTACTAATACTCTGTTCCCTCTTTATGACTGTAGACTGCCCTGCTGCTTACTTCTCCATCACAAAGCCATACAAGTTCAGTCTTTCTGAATTGCCCTTACAAGGACAGTTGCTCAGACCTTTTAGAAATTGCCCTTACAAGGGCAGTTGAAAGTACCTTTGTTTGTCCAGTGACCATGATCACTCCTGCAAACCTTGAATCTGCCATCTGTCCTCCATTTGCCATCCTCACGTCAATAATCTTCAGCTCCAAATGATCTGCAGTCAGCAAAACTCCTCTCTTGGAAAAACAAGAAGAGAAGTAATGCTTCTACCTACACATGCCGTTTTGAAGACAGCTGGTCCTTGCAAAGCACTTCCTGAGTCAATCAAGTCCTTGCTTCATCACTTCCCTGTATTAAAAAAAAAAAAATTACTTGCCTAAAAACTGCAGCCAATCAGAGCCCTTGGTTCACTGAAATGGACCTGACTGAGTGCAAGTTACTGACAAATGAAAAACGTAAAAAAGTTTGTGATAGTGAGATGACTTCACAGACATTCATGAGGTGCACAGCCGGAACATATAGACAATAACAGAATGCCACGTTAGTATGGTGAACTATTTTTTTATTTTTTTACGAGTTAACCACGATGAACAGAGCAGATGGAGAAACCTGCTGCTGCTGCATGGGGGCCCTCTTTCATGGGGACATAATTGGGGCCCCCAGGCTGTGGATTCCACAGGTACTTAACCCTGGCTATGGTATTATTACATAAACTTCTTATGGGACATTTTTGATATTTATCACTATGTCACTGTTTCAGTAGTATAAAGATACATGGGATGTATCCTGCCAAGGACTGGATGTCTGCCCAGTATACAAAAGCTTCAGGATGCTTTCTTTATGTCTGTTGAAGCACAATGGTATGCTTCCATACAATTGAACATAATGGGTACCAAAATTCAGAACTTTTTTGCCACTGAAGAGTTCAGTCAGTCATCTCATCTGTACTATAACTTCAGTTTTGACTGTCAGCTTGACTCTCAGCTTTCTGGGCAGATAAGTACCCATTAAGAGACGTTCCTTTCTTGGTTGCACTGAAAGTTGTGGTAGGCACATCTTATACAAGGATTTTGATATGGTCTGCATCTTTTGTCTTGGGGAGCCATACGATGTCCATTCACACAATACTGTTTTGTGCACCCTAAAGACTATCCACAGGCAGCTGAATAGTTTCAACATTTTCTTGGAAAACTAACATCTTCAAGCCCCTGCTTGGACCTCCACAGCTACTGTCTCCTCATCATTGGAATCCCCCCTCAATTAAATAAAAAATAGAAAACCATTAAAGAAGGTATTGAAGGGACTCTTCCTTCAACCTTGCTTTCTGGACTAGGACTGACAAATCTGATACAGGCATTGTGAACACTTTGAGTTGTCAGTCCAATCTTTCCAACACCTCTGGTTTTGCTCTGTGGGAGGCTGCTAAAGGACAAGAGTTAGGCATGTCTACTAAGACCAGACTTCAGTTATCTATCAAAGAGGGAGAGGTTTCTGTTGAGGAAGGAGAACATCCATTTTCTAACAATCTTCTTTTGTATGAAGACACAGATGGTATGCCTCAAGTATTAGTAAGACAGGAGGTAGCAGACTACCTCATAGAGGTTCAGACATCCAATGCATCCAGAACTACTACATGGGATAGTCCTAAGAAAAAATCTCAAAAACAAACACCCCCCCCCACACACACACACACACACACTTCAACTAGTGTCAAGGAATCTCAACATAAATGAGATAAATTTTACCAAAGGTCATTTTAGAGTTTTCAG